>NW_019174030.1:0-116152 GCF_001642475.1 Fonsecaea monophora
GGCGCAGAAAAATCGCCGATTTTAATGCAGTGGAGGTTTGCTATACCAATAATGAATTGATCATTGAATATTGCGTTCCTTTTTTCTCCGCTCCCACGTCAACCTGGCCTTTTAGTTCTCCCTTGATCTTTGAAGCACCTCACTAGCTGTCCCAAGAAGACTACAAAACTTGGTAATCGTCACTCCGCAAGGACAGATGAGGTCGCCTATCGAATGACGAACGGGACGTTTCCTTGGACCGGCACACTGGGCTGTCCGGCGTATGCCTTCAGCATCTGGGTTCCAATTGTCGAGTCGATGGATGTTGCACAAAGGTCAGCAAGAGGTGGGAATAGAGGGCAGGGGGCCTGCAGGAGCGGTTCGCGAAGACCTAGGGAAGGCGTCAAATGTTTCGAATCGGTGAGGCTACAAGTAGTCAGGCATGAGATTTGCGAGCAAGGCATCCCCTGGCTGCGAGGCAAAGGATTCGTCCGTGGGAAGTTGGCGGGTTCTTTGGTTCTTGCCTCGTGGTGGTGGTAGGCCCACTAGGTCACTAGGTGGTGAACCCCTGGTGGCCCCAAAAGTGGCCATCCCGCAGGACGATGATGTCGTCCAAGGCGGGAGAATGAATCCACCCTCTACGTAGGCACGGCTGTGTCAGAGGTAATCAGGTTGTCAGGGCAAAAGTCCATGAACGAATTTCTGCCTTGTCTATTATTGCCGCACACCACTTGAATATATGAGAACGGCCCATTGTCCGCTCTCAACTGACTACCTGCTTGCTGCTACCCAGCATTGTCTTTCCTCAATCCAGCTCAGAACACATCAAGCGATCCCCCTTTCGTCCCCCGTGCCTCAGCAAGCATCTGTTCCACAAGACTCGACGCAAAGACTCTCAACAGCACCCCCCTGGGTGGCACACATCCTACGTACAGGCACCACAGGCACAGCCGTAACCCAATACCGGCTCCAAATATGTGCTTCGGTGGCGGTGACAGAGATGAAGCTGTGATCATCAGACGACATGAGCGATCACGACCTCGCTACTCTCGAGAATATGTGTCAAGGCCAGAGGTTGCCACTTACAGGCGAGAAAATCGCCGAGAAACGGTCACCAGACGATCAACCTCTGCCCACCGACCCAGCCACGACCGCTATTCCGAACGTCATTCCGACTACTCCTACGATCCACGGCGACGCAGCGGAAGCAGGACACGGATTGTCACTGAACAGAGGAGGGAGAGAGACCGCACTTATTACTGATGTGCCACCAAAAGCAGCTTGAGGTCTGTACCCGCGGGAAGAAGTGTATGATATCATTACGGCGGCATCGTGAGGCTGGGCTTTTGGAAACAGTGACTGCAGTCAGTGCAAATAATGGACACGTTGGAGATATACTTTTGGCTAAGATAATTTAATTTGGTGTCACGATGATCCCCTGCCTTTGTTGCTCATGTTGATGATCAAGTGGGTGTCGAGATAACCAGATTGAACGACAGGCTGGTGAAGCAAACATGGCCTAGCAAGGTTCGCCATACACAGCAAGCTGCAAATGAGGTGGGGGGAATGCTGAATGCTTGACATCGTACCATCCAAGTGTGCCAAGGCACCCCTCCAAGCTTCAGAGTGCAATACGTCATCCGCCCTCTTCCTGCCCTTTGGCGCATTCCTGCACTCTGCTGTATCGGGCCTCGAGGGGTTCTTGTTACACCCGCACCCAGTTTGTCTCGACGACCTTCAGTCCGTCTTCTCCAACCCATAGCGCATACTTGTAGCTCCTCCAAGCTTGCCCGCCCTACATCGCATTTTATCAACGCTCACATACCGCAGAATCTGAACCCTCCAAGCAGGTACCCAATCATCTCCGCCATGAATCGAGCTCTATCCATCCGGTCCCGCAAGAAGGACGACCATGCTAAGGAGGCCTCCAAACACACCTTTTCCATCTCGACCCTCCGCGGCATGCACCAGGCTGAGCTCTCCAAGAAACTCTTCAAGCTGATCAAAACCGAGAACCACTGCATCGAAGCCTATGAAACTGCCGGCCGCGAGCGCCTCTCCATTGCCTCCCAGCTTTCCGACTGGGGCGAAGCTACGAACGACGATGCCGTCTCGGACATTTCGGACAAGATTGGAGTCATTATGTCGGAAATAGGAGAGCAGGAGGATTTGTTTGCTCAGAATCTCGAGGACTACCGATCTATCCTGAAGCAGATCAGAAACATCGAGGCCAGTGTGCAGCCAAGTCGGGACCAGAAGGTCAAGATTAGCGATGAAATCCAAAAACTCAAGTACAAGGAACCGTCTAGCCCGAAGCTGGTCACGCTCGAGCAAGAACTCGTGCGAGCAGAAGCTCAGAACCTGGTCGCAGAGGCTCAACTTACCAATATCGTAAGAAACCGCAAGCTCATAAGACCACCCTAGCGAGTCGCGGTCTTTGCTAATATATCCAATACAGACCCGCCAAAAGGTCAAGGAAGCATACGATCTACATTTCGCGGCCACGATCGAGCGTGCAGAGAAACAGATCATCCTGGCCAAGTACGGCCGACGCCTCTTGAATCTGTTAGACGACACCCCAGTGGTGCCGGGAGATGTGCGCCAGCCCTTTGCCCAAGCCGGCGAGGCGAGACAGGTTCTTGCGGATGCAGAGCAAGAGCTGCAAAGATGGGAGCCTCATCTTGAACCAATACACTCCAACGCCGGAGGTTTAGGAACGAATCTGATGCCCATGGACGACCGCAGCACTCGAGCCACATCGGAGGTTCCTGATCCAGTCGCAGATCCTGTGCCGACGGAGAAGCCGGCGGCAGAGGCTCAGGGAACGCATTTGGAGCAAGCAACCGCTTAGAAAGTGGAGAGGTGGAGCGAGGAGCAGAGGAAGGAGAGGGAAAAGTTGGGCATCAGGAAATAGCAGGGAATGGGATTGATGCAATGTGCCTTTTTTTGTTCTGCTTTTCGAGGTTCTCCTTTTTGATCGCATGCATGATGTTTCATGATGTTGTCGTCTTTGGCAGTCAGCCCGGTTTGTTGGAGCAGCTCTAGAAATGAGGTGGAGGTGAACAGTTCTGTTTTTGGTAGCAACTCCAGAATTTCGACGGCCCTGATGTCCCTTATTGTATTTCACGTCCGGGTGTGCATGTGTTTGGCATGAGTACCCCGGAGTATCTTTCCCCATTGATGCAGTATCACCGGAAAAAGGATCAGCCTTGTCACTCTGCACCACCCTCGTCTTAAGGCTGATTGACGTAGACGGTACTTGTAGGGGTGCAAGCCCGTGAAGCAGAAGAGGGCGATCCTGCTCGGCGGCGCCGCAGGAAGATGGGAAATGCAACACGGAGGGGTGGCTGGCCTAGCCATTGGAGGGAAATAGCCAGGAGGCCCATAAGCGACGCAGTGGACCTTGTCGGGGCGCCTGTAACTAGGCTCTCAGGCCTCACTAGACCGCGCAACCGCCTAACCGAGGCTCGCTTCGATCTTTCGTGTCGCCCAAGTAGTGCTGACATTGACTTGTCGTGATTTGCGCTGACTGATAGGACAACTTTCCCACCAAGAATTGTGCCCTCTTCACAAATGCTCACCTTGTTTCAGAGTTCCCAAGAGGAGCCCCTCCGATGGCGGGCGGAGCGAGCGAGAAACCGTCATCTAGTCGTTGTTTGGTACCATCCTCACTTCTGACTGTTGCGCCGGGGCTGATGATTCATGGACACAAGGATGGGACTTCCACCAGTCGAGATGCTGAGTTGAGATCTCGGCTGTTGAAAGGATCCTTCCCCTCGACGGAACCCTGAAGCACTCTATCAAGATATAAAGATTTTTGCCTGCTACCAAGTGGACTGGTGACTACCTCATCTATGGTCAACTTCTAGCCAATGTCACCTCGACTCGCACACCTCTGATCCATCCCTGAATCGGCTATTTGCCACCGCATCTCGAAACCTCGTTAACCTTTCCTCTTTGACGCTTCTCAGACAAACTCCGCCTCGCACTTCGTTTATTTTGATCACCACCCTCTCTGTTCCTTTGGAGGAGTGGTCCTTATATTTCCTCTGCCTGCCCAGAAATATCATCCTAAAGCCCGGTCAATCCTCGTCCAGCAGACACGCCTGGTGACAAGATGTGGCCGATACTTGGCCTTGGGTTGGCTGCTTACCTTCTGTACAGCGTGGTCAACTCATTGATCCGCTTCCGCCGCAACGTGAACAAGGCGAAACAATCCGGCATCCCGTATGTCGTTGTTCCGGTATACTATCTCAGCACCTGGTGGCTCATCAGCCACCCATTATGGCTGCCATTTCTTGCCAGGCTCCCCAGCAGCTGGACCAAATGGGTCGACTTCTGTGTCCCAGATTTCTATTACCGGCGCAGTATCGAGGTCTTCCAGCAGGTCGGTTCCGATACCTTTCTTGTTGTCGGACCTGGAGGTATCATGATGCACACTGCCGATCCCGCCGTCATCAGCCAGATCACCACCAGGAGGAATGATTTTCCCAAGCCCACACCTATTTACCGGTCCCTCGACATCTACGGTAAAAATGTCGTGTCAACCGAGGGCGCGGTCTGGCGACAGCACCGCAAAGCCACCAGCCCGCCCTTTACGGAGAAGAACAACCACCTCGTCTGGTCGGAGAGCATCGACCAAGCTTCAGATATGCTGGCTTCGTGGGTTGGACCAGAAGGAAAAGGCGACATCACGGTCGATCGGGTCATGGATGATACCATGCGCCTGAGTCTCTATGTTATTAGCAGAGCCGGTTTTGGGAGGAAATTGGAATGGCCTTCCGCCGATGCCGAGGCCGATGTCGATGTGAACTATGTTGACAAGTCCAAGATCCAGAATGACCAGGGTGATCGAGATCGTGGGCATTCGATGAGTTACACCTATGCCATCCACTGCTTGCTGGACAATATTCTGGTGCAGTTTCTCCTGCCTCGGTGGTTGATCAAGAGCATCCCGTCGACGTCGTTCCGGAAGGCCAACGAGGCCTATTATGAATGGGGAAATTATATGAAAGAAGCTGTAGAATCTAAAAAGAAGACACTGGAAGCAGGAAATGAGAACAGCAAGGACCAGATGGATCTGTTGGCTCAGCTGGTCAAAGGTCAACTGACAACCGAGAAGACCAAAGATGTTTCTCTCACGGATTCCGAAGTGCTTGGAAACATGTTTGTCTTGATCCTTGCAGGACATGAAACCGCCGCCAACTCCATCCACTTCTCCCTGCTCTACCTAGCACTCTATCCGAAGAGCCAGAGGGCCACCCAAAAGGATCTGGACCGGATATTCCAGGGAAGGCCTCCCTCTGAGTGGGATTATGATCGTGACCTGCCTGCTCTTTTTGGCGGTATGGTTGGTGCGGTATTGGCAGAAGAGCTGCGGCTGGTTCCGCCTGTTATAGGAATACCAAAGTCGACCTGGGGAGTTCCTGATCAACCGATCACGATTGATGGAAAGACATGCACGGTCCCCAGTGGAGTCTATATCAGTCTAGCGACAGGCAATGTTCATCGGAACCCCAAGTATTGGCCCACCAGCAAACCCTCTTTGCCAGGCGGGAAGGTCGTGCATCCCGCGGCGAACCTCGACAATGACCTTGAGGAATTTCATCCGGAGCGGTGGCTCTTGGACGAAAGTAGCGAGGTGGAACAAGTGCGGGCCAATGATAAGAAGGAAATGCCTAACGAGACCATTACTGCAGATGGCTTGGGTATCAACGAGGCAGCGGACACCTCGGAACGGTTTTACCGGCCACCCAGAGGGGCATATCTACCATTCAGTGACGGGTATCGCGCTTGTCTCGGAAGACGCTTTGCTCAGGTCGAGGTATTGGCCACCCTGGCAGTCATCCTACAGAATTACTCGGTCGAACTAGCCGTCGACCAGTGGGCAACAGACGACGAGGTCATAGCCATGGATGAGGATGCTCGCGTGGAGGTCTGGCAAAAGGCTGCCCAGCGAGCGAGAGACTTGATGCTCAACGGCCTCAGCGTCATCATTTCTCTACAGATGAGAGCTGGACACGTCCCTCTACGATTTGTGCCGCGAGGGAAGGAGAGGTTTCCTGATGATGCGGATGACAAGTGGAAGAGCAAGCATCCTGATCTATGCGAGGGAGCGCGGGCGACCCCTGGCTGGAGATTCTGGGCTTCCTGATTCGTGTCTCGCCTGCTGAGAGATGCATTGGTGGATTGTCCCTAGCTTTCTGTCTAGTGAGCGTGTGCTTAGTGGGATTCGGTGTTTGTGAGAAGGCTCAGAGATAGTTATGGGTATGTGCCATTTGGGTTGCAAGACATGATGGTGGTGCCCGAGACAATCCTGCACGTTGGCGAATATAACAAGTCGACCTTCCATCTACTGTTATTATGGTGAACAAGTCAGAGTTGGGGCATGTCGCCTGTTATATGTACCACCCCATGGATCTACATCCGCTACCCCAGTGCTGACTTTTAATCTTTTCTTCTCTTTTCTTTTTTTTTTTCACCGCCTGACTTCTAATAATGTCAATCGGTACCAGGCATTAGGGCCGGCGGCGGGCTCAAGCACCCTGCATGTGCCTGCCTAAGCGGCTTCGCTGGCTCAATCAGAGTCGCCGGAATTCTTACTTCAAACTGCGCTGAGCCACTTTGACTTCACTTTTCATTTTCTCTGGCTCGTTATTCGACTGCTGGCCATCGACAATGATTTCCTAGTCTTTTATTTTTGATCGTTCCATCTGGTGCCATTTCCCTTACCAACAGGCTGCCGACAGATCTAGGTGCTCGTTAGGTCTTTGTTCGGCTGGAGAAGATACTGGTACAGAAAGAGAGGGTGCCACGGGGGCGATTGAAACATCCCACGCATTCTTCTTTGCACCGCAGGCGGCCAATTGCATCTCGCAGCATCATGAGACGTCGGTCTATTGGATCAATCATCATCTCACTGGAATCTTCTGCCTCATCCGATATCCCCCCTCGTCCACTAGCCAACAGTCTTTGCAGACCGAGCGGCGCCGTCGTGCATACCTCGATTTTTCCCCGATGCGTGGTCTCCCATGGATCCTGTCGCTGATGAGCAGCGGTGGCAATCGAGCCCACAGACAGCATGCTGTTCGTTGGCATCTACCCGCTCAAGCCAGGCGTTGGGCACGAATATCTAGATCTCCGATTTACATTCGCCCAGATAAAACCCGGCAAACCTCTTTGACAGGCTCCCTTGTCCTCCCACATTTCCCCTTCCCCCTCTCTCAGGCCTCAACGAACCCCTTCTTTGCCCGACCTCGCCGTCCCCCCGTCTCCCTCGGAGTCTTCTTCGTGTCGCTCTGGAGAAGGACGTCATCCTGGCGCGCAGGACTCATCTCCTTCGACTTGGTCAGAGCGGTGGTGTTACATGTTTGTACCCCTCCCTTCGAACCTGTCACCTCACTCCTGGTTCGTCCTGCTTGCATCAAGGAATGACCATGATACACTGATGATAGCCGTTGCCACCACCACCTCTACTACTACCACCTCCAGCACCACTCTCCGTCTTGCTTTCATGACATTGCCTTTCGTTCATACACCCTTCCCCTTGGTGTCAAATGATGGAGCTCTTCGCCACAGATTCTCCGCTCTCTGTCACTGCTGGATGCAATCGACCCTCGCTATCGCCACTACCTTCATGAAACCCGGTCCTCCCATGAAAGGCCCCTGTGAGCCAAGCTCTATCTCTTCAATCCTGCATGTCCGGCCCGGTGCGCGATCAAGGTCGTCGGCGTCGCAGCCAGACCTATGCCGGCCACAAGAGTGCTCGCTCATCCAAGCTGTCCCTCCTAACTGCCATCACCTCCGGATCCCATGGGTCGACTGGTAGCTCATCTACCGTCACGCAAGAATCCTACTCCAAGTCCACCTCAAGTCCGAGTAAACGAAGTAGATCCTCCCGGCCAAAGAGGTCAAGCGATGAGCGGAGGAGAAAGGCCTCGCCGGTGAAAACCGACCCAAAGGATGCCGCCGCAGAGAAAAACATGTCCAGAGAATCCGTAGACGTCTTTGCCTTTCTCGTCAAGGACGACGACCAAGGCGCCGCCGACTCCGATGCTGCCGAGTCTGATGCTGCCGACTCCGGTGCCGCCGAAGAGGAGCCTCATGCTGAGAAGGACGACTCTGATAACGAGAGCACCAAGGACGACTCTGATAGTGAGAGCATCGTCCCGAGTATGCATTCCGACTCGGGTATATCAATGGGTGATAGCATTGTCCACTCCAACAATGACCCTTTCGTCGACACCCACTTACCTCCTTTACTCGAGGATGTCCAGGAACAAGAAGACACTCAAAAACCACGGGAGATTGGGGTCGATCGCTCGCAACGGCTACGATGGAAATATCCAGAGGTTCCCCAGGCCACTCATAAGCCTCCGACCCCGGCACTGATTGACAGGACACCGAGCCCTGTGCAGATTCGTGCACGCATGCCACAAACACCCGACGGATACGACAAAGAGTATTGCTTGCCCCGAAATGTTTTGTCTGGTTATGATCTCATTGCTGATAAACTGGCGTCGGGGGAGCTTCCGCCAGTGTTTCGCCACTTTAAGAAGATCTATTTTCGACTGCTTCTACAATTACAAGACGAAATCATCGAGATGGAAGAACAATTGGCTGCTCTGGACTCTGTCGATGGTCGCAGCCGGCTCCATCCTGACGGCACCATGTCGCCAGCCTCAAGAAGATTGAGCTGGCAATGGGGTCAATCAGATGTACCAGCACATCGATTACATGTCTTGGGACGACTGTCAATGAAGCTTGAACAATACTGTACGTCATGGAATCTCACAACGAAGGATGATCCGCTGACTGGTGCTAGATCAGGTTCTTTCAGCCTCCCAGCGAGTCCGCGTACTCTCCTCATCCCCGACAGCGACCGAGATTACACAGTTCCAGACATGGCTGCACGAGCACAGCCCGCTCTCGCTCTCAGAATCCAAGTTTTTGGACAACAGCGAGGATTTAATATCATTAAAAGAGACCACTCTATCCACCCCAACGCATTCCACCGGACCAGCATTAGAATACGTCCCCATTTGCATTCTTACGATGACGCTTCTGCCACTACTATGTTTCAAGTTCATCACTGGAGTTTTGAATCGACTGATCTTGCTGACTATTGTACTGGCGGCTGGGTACAGCAACCTAGAGAAACTTGACCGATCAAAGGTCGAACAACATCGACAATGGGTGATTGCATGTTTCGGTGTTTCGTTTCTGGCAGCACTCTTCTTTTAGAAAGAAATATCATGTAGTTGAGCGGCGACGCTCCTTGACTTCAGAAGAAGGATAGACGACACGAACCAATGTACCTCACTATATAGTCGAATCAATGTAGGTTAGAACAGAAGAATTGCCAGACCAACAAATAAGAGTGGTGTTGACGTGACTGCGCAGCGCAACTAGACAGCCTCGTCAAAAGTGCGGGGCGCAGCCTTGCCCAACTAGTGAAACCTGCGTTGATTTCCGGGGAATGTTTACACAAGGCGATCTTGAGCCGCTTCGTTGCCCCTACTCGGACCAGCTCCCAGCATCCCTCCATCCTTTTCCTTTCCTGCCCCTAATGTTCTCATTCCGTGCATCACGAATGACCTCGATTCTTACTCCTATGTTGCAGTAATCACCTGCACAGAAGTCCGAAACCCCACCCTCCCTCATCTGCCTGTTCGAATAGTCTGTCATGTGCCTGCGCAAAAGCGTTTGCACTGACAGTTGCGGGCAAAACCACGCCGGGATGAATCATGTCTTAACCTCTGTCCACTGACTTAGAAACTTCTTTTCGTCTCCTACCTCGAAACACGCGCTCCTTTAGCGATCATCCTGTCGTCCATGGTAGTCCACGATGACTTCTAACTTCATGTCTCGATTTACGGGCACCAACAACCCTTCTGCGTCCATCTATGACGCCATCCGGCGAGAAGATGAAGACTCGGACAATTTCGATGTCGAGGAGACCGCAGGGCTGACTGCAGATGGGGTGAATGGTAGAGATGGCTACAACAATCAAGAATTACACCAGTCCGCCCTTCGGTCACATTGGAGAAGCCCAAGTCATGATGGTCGTGTTGCTCCTCTTACTGGCGCCACCTCCCCCGAATCTCACGTGCAGCGGAAAGATACACGCAGGAACCAGAACAAGACAAGACGGACTCCAAGACCTCACAAACTCTTGGATGTGGAAGAGGCGGATGACGATGTTCCGGCGTCGTTGCTGATCGATCACAACCCAACTGGTCTTGATCATGGCTCCATGTCCCTACCCCCTCCTCCAAGCCTGATGCCAGAAGGTCTTTTACAAGGTCGCGATGCCAGTCCTTCGACCGCTGCTCAAGACTTCCACACGAGATACCGTCCCAAGCCCAATACGCGCAGCCATCAGGGCGCTCAAGTCAGGCCTGCTGGAGGGATCGTTGGCGGCAACCTCGCCAGTGCAGATCCCAAGGAGAAAGCCATGTTTCGATGGGTCAACGTGACAGATTTGGATAACTTCCTGCTCGAGGTCTACACTTATTATCTGAATCACGGCTTCTGGTCGACGATTCTCATGCGATTCTTCAATCTCCTTACCGTCGCTTTTGTGGTTGGCTTCTCTATTTTTCTCACCCAATGTATAAACTATCGAGACATCAGAGGGAGCACGACGATGTCAGATATCCTCGTATCGCAATGTACCAGAAGAATGGGATTTGTTCCCAACGCTTTACTCTGGCTCACCACTTTTATATGGCTCTGGAAGGGGGTCCTATACCTGTTCGATATCCCTCGGCTGAAAAACATGCATGATTTCTACTTTTACCTCCTCGACATCCCTGAACCGGAGATCCAGTCGATATCGTGGCAAGAAGTTGTGAGTCGCCTGATGGCTTTACGAGACTCGAACCCTACCATTTCTTCGACGTCCAAAAAGAGCAGTGGCTATATCAAATCACAGAACAAACAACGAATGGATGCGCACGACATTGCCAACAGACTGATGAGGAGACAGAATTATATGATTGCCATGATCAACAAGGATATATTGGATCTGACTCTCCCCATCCCCTTCTTCGGCAATCGCAAGCTCTTTACTCGGACACTGGAATGGAACATTGAATTGTGTATAATGGACTTTGTGTTCAATCGCAAAGGACAAGTTCGACCTCTATTCCTGAAGGATACGCACCGGAAAGACTTGGCGAACGCACTCCGTTCACGCTTCATCTTGGCTGGTTTTACGAGTCTCGCCTTTGCACCATTTCTTGCCACGTTCTTCGTCCTGAAGCACTTTTTTCAAAATTTCAACGACTACCAGAAGAACCCTGCCCAGATTGGCATGAGAGAATATACACCGTTTGCACAGTGGAAGTTCCGAGAATTCAACGAGCTACACCACCTGTTCCGTCGGCGTATCAACATGTCGTATCCCTTTGCCGACAGATATATCAATCAATTCCCCAAAGACAAGACGGTTCAGATTGCCAGGTTCGTCAGTTTGATTTCTGGAGCTGTGGTGTCCGTTCTTGGCCTCGCGACGATTTTGGATCAAGACAACTTTTTGAACTTTGAAGTGACGCCAGGCCGGACTACAATATTCTATATCGGCATTTTCGGGTCGATCTGGGCTGTTGCGCGTGGTCTGCTACCGGACGACAACATGGTCTACGACACGGCATTTTCCATAGGAGAGGTGATACAGTTTACACATTATGAACCGCAGCACTGGGCAGGTCGTCTTCATACTGTGGAAGTAAAGGAAGAGTTTTCTCAGCTGTACCAGATGAAACTCGTCATCTTCCTGGAAGAAGTGCTCAGTATTTTCTTCACGCCCTTTGTGCTGTGGTTGAGTCTACCCAAATGCAGCGAACGGATCATTGACTTCTTTCGGGAATTCACGGTGCATGTCGATGGTATAGGATACGTCTGTACATTCGCCGAGTTCCGCTTCATGAACCAAGCGATGCGGCCTGCTCCCAAGGAACGATCGGGGGGGTCGGAGGCCGGGACAGGAGGTGCTGCCGCGGGTATTGCTAATACCAATGCCAACACGAACCTACGGGACGACTATTTTGCGTCCAAAGACAATAAGCTCGAACACAGCTACTGGGGATTCATGAACGACTACGCGCGTAATCCGAAGACAGATGTCCATTTTCCGTATCACACATCCAGGCGGCGTTTCAACTTCAATATGCCACCACCTATACCGGGACTACCTTCACCGTCCTTCCCAGCTTCAGATCACGGAAATGCGTTCGGTGGCGGTATGCATGCGCATCGACACAGCGGCGGGGCTCTGGCATCGATCACATCGCCTCATCGTGGAGCAATGGGTACTCCCAGATTTGGCGCTCAGCATACCGCCACGGGACAGGGCCACGGTCAGTCCCAGCCATTTGGCTCTCCCCTTCAATCACTATTGCTCGACCCACATCATCAGCCCTCTGCAAGTGGTTTCGCTATGTCTCAACAAGCTCTGCGGCCACGTGGCTCTCTTCTTTCAAAGCCTCGGCGGACTGGCGCAGTTGAGCGCGGACATGAGATTCCTGACGATGTCGCCGAGGAAGAAGACTCTACTGAGCTTCGGCCGCAAAGAACAGACACATTTCAAGCGGACGCGAGAGGGCCTCAAGATCACCCCTCGTCTGCGGCCGGCGGCGTCACGACTCAGGCCATTTATGAGGGCGATCTAGGATCCTGGAAATATGAGGTTGACTCCTCGTCTGGGGCGGGTAGTGAAGATGAAGAGAATGAGCGGGATGCACGGGCGATCATGCAACCCATGGGGCCACTAGGATTGATCAGGCAGTTTCAGAAAGCTCAAGCTCAGGAAGGGGGAAGGGCAAGGGGTACTACGACAGGCCTTTGAAATGTGAAGGTTGGGGTCACTTGGGAGTAGAAGAGTGAGGAGTAGGAACCATGATCAGGGGAGACGGCGACGGGGAGAACAGGAGCAGAACAAGGTCTCAGGTCTCAGGCGCGAGCAGGGCTGATTTCACGATCAAACTGGGATCTCCCATGATGCCGGAGAAGTCAATCTCCTTCATCTGGCAACAGGTCTTGTGCTTTTGGTGCCAGATTACAGCTCAAAGGATATTGGCGACATTGGTGTTGCAATGAGTTGTATCAGTATCAGAATCCGCGGGGGGATCTCCTGGTATTGGGATTGTCTCGGATTGGAATCCGGCAGCCGAGAGTTGGGACTGGCAGCAGGAAACGCTCTTGAAGAGAGCATGCCAGCCAGCAATTGGTATATGCATCAGCAGGAGTTGGAGGGTAGGAAGGTCACGGGCGAGGATACTGCAAGTCCTCCTCACTCAGTAAGGAGTCAAACAGTCCAGATGAAAGAAAAAGACAAGATTTCAACTGTGAATTTTTGTGATGCTTCCACTATTGAATCCTGGGGGAAAGATCTTTGACTGCCTGCGCGTGCATCCAGTATACATTGCGTGGTCTACACGAGACCTCGACATTCATGAGGGTGATAGCTCTCTCCCTCCCTCCCTCTTCCCTCCTTGGGGTCCCTTTGTCCGCTTTGTTTGTCTCTTTCCCTTTCCCTTTCCTTTTCATCTCATGGAATCCTTCCCTGTGGAGACAATACCTACATCGCCCCGTCCTGTCCCGTCCTGTCAGCCCTGCCGTGTCCCGTCTCGAGTAACTAGGCATAGACCGGGTGCGCCCGTCATCATCCAGACCTGGACCCAACAGACCCGAGAGAGAGTGGACGCAACTCGTAGATCCCTTACGCGCGAGTACTTTGGTTGAGTTGTGGGGTACCCGGCGAGTAGGTATTTGGCATCACTCCGTAGATAGGTACATAGGTACATAGGTAGGTATGTATCAGTAAGCATGGACCGAGTATAGCATTTCGCAGTACGGAGCTGAAGTTGAGGCTGGAGATTGAGCTTGGACTGGTGATGAAAATGGAAATGGAGATGGAGATTGATTAAAGGGGAATTAACCGTATTTTGTCTTTTTGTTCCATTTCCCACTTTATTCTACTGTATCCTGGAGGTCCTGCCCCCAAGGTGCACCCCTAGTACCTCGCTACCTACCTACCTATCTACGAGAGTACGAAGTACGCAGTGAACCGAGTGGATGATATTAACAGTGATGATCCAGATACAGGTACAGACCCACTGCTCGTTCGGGTCATTGGCGTATGAGTACATACGATACAGTATCTCCTGTACTTTCGTATGGTCGTTCACCCTCAAAGTTCCCAGAGCGGGAGTGGGGGCCATGTATGTTCCCTGTAGATATGTGAGATGCAAGTAAAGGGAGCAAGGAAGATATGTTCTGGCTGGCTGGCTTGCTGGCTGGCTCAGCGCGAGTTTAGCGCCGTTGGATGGCATTCGCGAGTACCGAGTTCCAAATACCTTCCAACAAGACAAGCCTAACCTACAGAAGTGGATAGATCTACGGATCTGCCTGCATCCTCTCGTATAAGTGCAATGTACCAAGCACACACTTCTTAGTACATGGTACCTCTAATATGTAGAGGGGACTCGCACGTTTCCGCTTCATACATACATACATCTAACATCTCACTCGCGTCACACATCATCGTGCGATGGGTGCGAGGTACAGTTACATATCTACAGTGCATGTAATTACATGTACATGTATATGTACTCCACACGAGGTTTTAAGGGCTTACATACTCGGTCCGGTTCGGTACAGGTACCTGAGTAGGTACCTACCTGCCTATCTGGTCCTGAACCACCTACCCGTCTGGGTAATTAGATGGTACATATTATGTTATTACCAGCAACTTGTTGTACCTTGTGCTCCGCAGAAGTCATTAGGGTCCGAGTATACCCATCCATACCCATCCATACCCATAACGCAGTGCCCGACGGCCAACAAGTGCCAGCAGTGCGCATAGGGGCCGACACTACGACTTTGCTTCGCTTGTCTTCTTACTCATACTCATACCCACACTCGAACCACTAGACTCCAACAAACAGCCCCTCTCTTTGTACTTTGAACTCTGTACTCGGCCTTCGCGTCCGTCGCAGAACCGAACCTAAGCGTGACAACCCGTTTGCCGGCCACAAACGGTACTCGGTACTCCGTAGGTACTCCGTACCTTGGGTAAGATAGCCTGATAGCCAGCGAGCGAGCGAGCTACTGTACGTCCTTGGCTGTGTAGATAGATGACCTTGGGTATGTACGAGGCATACCTCCGTAGGGCTAGGGCTATCTAAGATGGATGTGTTGTGGGAAGGATTCGCGCGGGGGCGGCAGGATTCCCGATTATTTGTAGAGAGCTAGTTAAAAGGTCCGTGGGGCGGGCTGCATCGGGTTTAAGATGATATGTAGTGGCTGGATGGGTCGAAGAAAGGAAGAAATGAGACGGGGACGACGAGGACGATATTGTAAGGTTTGAGAGTTGTCCTTCTCTCTCATTCGTGTACGTGGGGTGGTTCGATTGAGGACCATCTATGAGTTATTCGTACTCGTGTCGCTGCGCTGGCCCCTGCATATTCGTATACCACAGAGAAATATGTGCAGGTAGCTTCTCACCGAGGAACGAAAAATGCTACCAAGTAACAGAGTGGTCGTAGAGCGGTAGGAGCTCTGGCAAGAATGTGACAGACGACGGCAACAATGTTGAGGCTGAGCGCACCGCAGACAAAGGGAAAACCCCCTCCATGACAAAGCCACACCCCGTGATTGTTGCCCCGGCGGACCAACATTGACCCATCATCCATCCTTTCGGGCTTTACTCTCTTCTCTTCATCAACTGCCGCCTCGTCGTGGCAAGGCCAATGGAATCCTTTGACAAAGTACGGGTAAGCAGCTAAATTTCCAATTTCCAGCCATCAACCAAGTACACAGATGCGCTGTGACGGCGAGAACCCGTGCCATTCATGGCGTTGTAAGGCCACACTCATCTTTGCTGTTCATGATCTTGTCGAACAAATTCGAGTCGTAGGTTGACGGTGCAGCGGCAACATTCCTCCTTGCTCACGACTATGGCAATATTCACGACGTGTTACTGGGGCGCAGCTTTTCATCCAGGCCAGTGATGGAAGAGAAAACGACCAGAATCGTGTCCAATTCTCTCATTTCTTCGTCCACAGCATGCCCATTCCTTTCCACCCTCCCTCCTCGTTCCCTCGATGGCGATCGCCATCGTCTGGGGACAAGTTGCGTGGTCAGCTAACCCCCGGACAACGCTGCAACCTCGTCGTTGGATGCACGGGTGGGCCGGCCAAAGGGAGTCAGTCCCTCGATATGGGCCACCATCGTTGATTTTGTAACCACAAAGGTGTGTGATGTCTCCAGTGAGGCGACACTTGTTGATTGCATTGCGAAGCGCATGGTCTGTCTGGAACTGGCTCCAGGCACACAGGCCTCTCTCCACACCTCCTGAATGACATGCATGCATGGCTCATATTTCGTGGCAAAACAGAAACAGAAAGAAACTCCCGCCCGGTGGCCCTACCTATTCACCGGGATCGGGGCCGTTTGATGGCCGATCGGCCACCCATGTAGTTCGAAATGGGTTGTTCCAGATTGTTTGCTTTGCTTGTTTGCTTTCTTTACCACCACTTGCAACTTGGCGGAGGGTCCATTCATCCTTGTCACCTACTCAAAACTGAATGGCCGTGCCCTGCTCTTGCTCCATCCTCGAGGATCGCATGTGGCCAACTGACAGTTGTAAGCTTGCGCGTGGTCTTGAGCCAGAGTGATTCGACCGCTGTCCCGCCGACAACATATCAAGGTGGTGGGTGGTGGCGACTTGGGTTGGTCGGTATTTGCGTCAAACAATCGTGGTCCCTTGAGTCAGACCATGGGCGAACTGGACGGACAACAAATGCTCAAGCATGTCACGTCACCATGTCCAAGACCCTCTAGGACCTTGTTCTGTTAAGCAACGCCGAGGAAAAGCTTGGGATTGTTACATCCAGACAATTCGGAGGTTAGGCTCAACATGGAGAGACGTATTGCCGACGTAAAAAATACGTAGTACGGCAGGATCTGAGCGTGAATGCTTGGGAGTTAAGGCCATTATCGAGTTTGCAAGCATTCAACCACGTATGAGTAGTGTTCTGAGACAGGATCTGGTGGCGGCCATCCACAGTAAAACAACTGGTATCCACACACCATGCAATCTGGCCACGGGCAATATGTAGTCATACTTCTCCTGATGAAGAAGATGAGCATGAATATGCCGGTCGTGAGTAATAGTACAGTTTTGTTCGAACGCTGCCTAGTGAGATGTTTTTTTCCGCTGTTTCACCGTGGGAACACGTACGGTACGCCTTCTCTGACGGGCATCTGATTCCAAAGATTTGTGTATTTGTGTACTGGCAACCATGTTGATACTGAAAAAGGATGGGTTGTTAAGACATGGAGGGACGAAACAAACCCTCTGGCCACCATCTCACTTGCATCCTTTGCAGGGCATGTCAGCAGGTCAAATCATGACAAGCAGATAAAATGGACATGGATATGGCATAATTACCACGATCCTTGTTTTCCCACATCGGGCCAAGTTTTGCCTGGCGGAGAACGCCCTACGACAGGGTAGACAGCTTGACAGGCTTCGTCTCCCTGCGAACCCCTAGCCTTTGGTAATCCAGGCTTATGACGCTGCAGTTGCCAAGACGATGGCTTACCTTTTGGCAAACAAGTATCAAGGGTTTTAATCGGTCCTTGGTTGATAAATGCTCGTGGCGATATGACACGGTGGATCAGGTGACTGCATGAGAGCCGAAGACGGGGAATCCATCCACAAGGCTGAGGAGGTTGGTGGATTTGCAACGTTGAGGATTGATGGGTGCGAATAGGCCCCCCTCCATGAATTTCTTTCATGGGGAGACACCAGAATGTCACTCAGGCACCGACATTTTAAACGAGCGCTAGGATGGTCCAGCCCGCTGGTTGGACAGTTGGGCGATCCGGCCATTTGTTACGGCCGGCAACTGGGAGGCTGATGCGGTGTGAAGAGGCACAGAGGGAAGTGCGGCAGGAGGGGAAGGACATCGTAGGGTTGTTATTGGACGGCAAGTCGCCCACCAAGGGCCCCCCATCAACGATGGTGACGGGCAAATCTGAATTGGTCAGCAACCGTCCTTTTGGAGAGTAACCCTTCCAGAAATATGCCATGGCATTTTGCTCTTGTGTCATTGAAGATAGCGCTGAAACAGTAGTGGCGCTATTGGGGCTCTGTCTAGTCCACGCAGTGAGCTGTCTAATGTGCGGTTAAGAAGACATCAACTGTACCCGAGTAAGCGTGCTGGTGGCATTGGTCTTTGCCCAGCCAGTCTAGAATCAACAATAAGTCGTTCTCTCTCTCGGCTAGATTAATGACGGTTGGGGTTGTACCAGTGGGCATTCAAGGAGAGTCCCTCGTATAGTATTGACCCGTCCTACCAACTATCGATGCTCATACGAAGAAGTTCTGGAATCCACCAACTAAACTATAACATTGGCTGTCACAAGATGCTGTACGAGTGTTAGCAAAGGCGGGTTTGGTCGAAAAATCAAGCCGATTATACGGCAAATGGTCGCACTCTGCCCTCAAGCGACTTGGCAGCTGTAACAAAGTCGTGCGCTATTGCCTCGTTTAATCTGCTTCTTTTCCTTCCCTTTGCGAGACTTGGGACAATCGGAAAAGGTAAAGTGTCTGTAGAAGGAGATTTGCCGCCCTTTACAACAGCCTCTGTGCGAGCAGCCCCGTGGCTTATTGTCCGTTGGTCGTACCGCGTGCCGCAAGTTCATGACGAGAAGGCGCTTTATAAATAGTTGGGCTGGGGTCGATTATCAGGTAAGCAATTTAGTTCGCAAACTCTTGGTATAAACTGGGTTTCTCTGGCGCTCACCCCACCCAGCCAACCTTAGCCCAGCTGATCCGCATTATCCTGCGGCTGAGAGTGAAAAACGGTGTACGGATAAGCGAGCAAAGGAGGATGCGAGAAGTTGGCCAAGAAGGGGCCTTTGTTTGGATAAGGTCATCTAGGCTGATTCGAGGTGGGAAGGATTCAAACCCAGACTTCACATTTAACTTGTTTGAGCACTGTTTAGTTATTGTTTCTGTCTGTCAGAAAATGTCGTTGCCTGTCAGACAAGATGAGCTGAATCATGCCAGCTTTTCATGTGTGTGTGTGTGTATGGCCCCGGGGGAAGTGACCGGCTTGCCCCGACAGTTATACGGAGTACGAGCTCACGAGGCCAAAGTATGTAGCTAGGGGCTGGACGTTGATGCCTTGACGCCCTGATACCTTATCCACGGTGAGCAGAGACACCTACTCCCTTGTACTGCATAGACCTGCAATTCCACTCTTCGGCCCCGCGAAACTCAATGGCACAAGGCGAGAGCGGCGGGTTACAGAGGCCGCCACGCAATCCCAAGCCCTGGTTGTTTCCGGTACAATCGCAGCCACTGGCACGGGATCTTATCCCCAACGAATCTCATGTCATGGCAATGCCCCTAAGATCAAGAATTGGCCGGGGCATATTGGAGGGGTGGAAGAGACGCCTGAGCGTGGCGGTCACCATGGTGGGCGAAAGATCGTCCGAGTGCCGAGATTGCGGGTTTCTGGCAGAGAACAGTAGCACGGGCGAGACTTCCTCAGCTGAACCGGAGTTGGGAGTAACTGTGTCGACAAGTTCGAGGGCCGGTCTGGGTGATCGGAAGGCACGGACCCCAGATACACAGCAGTATCGGTACGCTGTTGCACTTGTTGGTGCAGGCACTAAATGTCGGAGAAGAGCCGATCTCGATTGGCCGACGTCTAGATGATGATGAAGCCTTTTCCTGTTGCGGGAGACTTGTATGAAATGGCTGCAACATCCGCTGGCTGAAGCTGACTTTGGGGTCGATCTGATAGCCAGGTACGGGCTCGGGGTTCACGTTTAGAAGGCCTATAGAGGTCTTGGAACAAACTTTTAACTAGTGCAATTAACATACACCGTACCTTCGAATATACCAGTAACTTTGTGCTGACCACCAGCTAAACTTTCCCGTAGGGCGTAGCGCAGTGACGGTCAAGGTGGGGGACCTTTCAGCTCAGCTCTTCATCAAGAAAGTTCAAGCAGAGTGTTTACCTGGTACTCATGTTTGATCATGAACGCCATGCGGATAGGGGATGCTCAACTGCTGCAACTACAGTCTCACCAGACCCGATCGATCCAGGAGGCGCAGTGCAGGGCTGCTGAGTGTGTGAAAGGGGCACGAACGAGGCTGAGGCCACATAGTAGTAGGTAGCCTTTCCCCGCCCCAAATAGAGATATCGCACCATTTTTATATGTGGCTGTCGGTTTGTCTCTAGAAGCGCAGTGCCAAAACCTTCTCCTTTCACAGTTATAGGCCAAAGGGTATCGAGGATATTGAACTGTACGTACATTGGGAAGGCAAGGCTTCAAACTTCCTGCGGCGTTTTGGTGGAGCAAGTGGGCTGAAGTAACTAGCTCTCAGCCACTGATCTTGGCGCTAGCAGAAGCCCCTTGTGATCTAACCTCTTTTGGATACTCTAGACCGTTCAACGGCGTCAGAGGCACTAATCAAATTTCAACACATTTCTATCTGAATATGCCAGATGAGTTGGGGTAAACCATGTTGAACCGTTGCGGCAAAGCAGGGCAGCATTAAAGTGCGGGCTCTGTCTCCGTCTTTCTTGGATCTTGGAGAATTGCTGTCGGCAATCGCACCATGTTTCCAGGGTAGAGCCATTTCACAGCACTGGAGCCTACGATGTGATTGTGATAGTCTTGTGATGCTAGTTGGTCACGTCGCCTGGGAAATGTGCCCCAGGATTGCAAAGGCAATATCCAGGGGAAAGGAGAGCCTATTACCTGATCAGCAAGCCATTCTTCTGGTGACTTCAAGTTCAACCTTGGGGCTGAAAGCCACTTCCTCGAGCCGCGTACGAGGTGCTGGGTGTCATACTCATTACCCTTCTTTCCTATGTGATGCCATCAACCTCGACTCCAATGCTCCGCACCTTAGGGTCAGTGTCTTTGGCCCTCGGGACTAGCATCAGCAAGTGCCCGAATGAACGAGTCAGGCACTGGGTACGATCGGAAACAGAACTTGTCACTGACGCTGAGAAGATTATGTCTGACGGATCAATAGCGAAATGCAGGTTCATCCTCCAAGGTGGCCCAGTTGGACTGGTGGAGTCCATTACAAGAAGGTACGAGTTCATAATCGGCCACCCAGATGGATCCAAATGGACCCAGACGGGTTACCGCTTCTGCTCGAGGCGCTGCCCAGATTCCCGCTTAGGTATGGGACGCTAATGGATGCGAAGTACCCCGGTCCATGCAAAGCTGTTGCCCCCCTCCCCCCTGGTCCGTGGTCAACCCCCTGTCCCTTCATCTCATCTGCCGCCTCCCTGGCTCACCCTTTCGATTGCTTGTGGACGCTGGTGCTGACTACGTAGTACCAACCACCACATGAAATGGGAACGACCACCATCGTGGCACAAAGCGGTTTCACTGCCACTTGACCTGAATGGCCCATAATGCCATCCCCGTCCCCGGTATCAACCCTCGTATCCCACGCGGCAAATGGATCAAAAAAACCCACTATTTACTGACAGCACTAGGTGATCCTCTAACCTCGAGCAACTGAAGCTCCTATCTCGACCCTGAATCGCCCGGGGCCACATTATTGCAAAAGCAACGTGAAATAATAAATCAGCCCTCTCCATCCATGACTTCTAGCTTGTACTTGCTTCATATTACGCTTCCATGCTTATTCCCACCACGTTGATTTAGAGAGACCGATCGCCGCCAGTATCGTATCTCTGCGCCTTTCTTTTGCATAACTCCATCACCAGATCCTGGCACTTGCAGTATTCCCTTGGCCGTCGCTCCTTTCTGGACTCCAGGCTGTTCTATACCAGACCACTACGATACTGTCCCTAGTGACTATTGGGATTCTCCTTTAAGCGCGCCCATTCCGCTGGGTCCATCCGCAGGAAATCACCATGGCTGTTGAATCTGGGTTGGTATCTTGTATTCCTGCTGTGAGACATGTCGGTTGACATCTAAAAAAAGGGCGACAATAACAATGCCACCTTCGTCCACCTCATCAACTGTGGCAACTCCTGCTACCAACGGCCTGTCAACGTCTTCACCGTCCTCCACGAAGACAACACCTAACGGCTCCAAAACGGAACCCAAGCCCATCAAACTTAGGGCTGCCTGTAACCACTGTTTCTCGGCAAAGGTAATGTGCTTCGACCCCTGGCTGCTCGCGATCTCCTCCACTAACATGGACGGAACCAGGTTCGATGTGACGGGAATAAAGAAGGATGTCGTAGGTGCTCTGAAAAAAGATTGTCTTGCGTCTACAGCGAATCTCGAGTCGGGAAAGTGGTGGGCAAACGACGAAAGCGACCCATTGACGACTCGATCGGCACCATCAACTCCCAGTCGTGGATCATCCATAATTCGCTCCCTATACAGTCTATCCCGTCACCAGCTACCACCCATGGCTCAGATGAACCGGGCAGGAGACAGGGCAACCCCCCTACCTGGTCCTCCTTTATCGTCAACGGCGATCCTGCATTTCTAACTTTCGACGAAGCTACAGAGTCAATGGGCGCTTTGGATATGGCAGACAACCGAAGTTACTCAATAGCCAGTGACCTCAGCTTTTTCAACAACAGCGGACTACCTACACCGGGACTCAGTCCTCCTCAATTTACCCGATATCTGTCACCCGCTCAACTTGAAACCCGGCCTATGTCGAGACAGTCTTCGTGTCCGGTTGACCCGTCAAGGCTACAACCCCCAGTTTATGGCGCACCACTTCCTCGAAACGGCGAGCTGGGGCTGGAAGATGAAGAGACTGTGTGCATCAAGCTGCTCGCCCATCTCAAAAAGCATTCGTCCGATGAGTCCCAGCCACGGGAGATGCAAATTGAGCTATTGAAGAAGAGTAACGCTGCTGTACGGAGGATATTACGCAGCAAATCGGTCCGAGCTGACTACTCATGCCACTTGCTACTCTCAAACATCATCAATCACCTGGTTCGGTTGTGTGAGCGACTTTGCCAAGGCAGACTGGAGGAGTGTGGCCTTGTGCACATGGAGTGTCAGTTCCTCCAAGAACAAGTCCACTTTGAGGCCATGCCAGGCTTCTTCGACACCCCTGTCCCGTCAGCTGTTCCCACGCCAGACCAGGACCTGCTGGGGAGTCTGGTCAAAGAGGTAATCGTGTTCACTTCGATCGTGGGCGATTTTCTGAAGAAAAAGCCGCTCTACGGGTTTCAACATCTCGGTCGGCACGAGACATTTCATGTGGAGTTAGAACAGAGGCTGAAGAAGGCCAGTGTCTTGCTGAAACCCTGACGAGGCACTTGGTACGAGCAGGATGCCGTGATATGCGGTGGGGGGGGCTTTGGGCCAGACAAAATGACATACATGACACGGGACAATGTGAGATGATGATACCTGGATGTGCTAGCCCACCTTGGCTTCTTTCATGTTTTGTCTGGATTGCGTTATGGGGGCCCTTTTTCACACCCTACACAGTATCTGTGCATGTTGTCTCTGTTTTTCCGCTCTTTGGCAATAGCTAGGCCACCCACGGCCACAGGTGGTTTACTTACCACTACTAATCAAAATGTCACAAACTTGCCAAGCCCGCAGAGGAGCCACGGAGCCTCCCATGCCTCCCTGCGCTTCCTGCCTTCCTGCCACTTGCCTCTCCCCCCACAAGTGTCAGCTTTTGGCGTCCGCAGTTGTTAGTGGAGAGGAGCCCTACGACTATGAACTAAGTCGTAATGGCGCCTGATTGGCGGTCTCTGCGGCCAAATGGTCGCTTCCTGCTTCTACTCATCCTGCCCATCATCATCCTACAGACCCATCGGTGCCATCTCCGGAAGTTGTTGATCTACGGTACATGCTCGCGGGATGAGCTTGTCAGAACTTGAAGTCTCCTGTTCAAAAGTCCGCCTGGTGATTACAGATTGAGGATCAAGGCTGCCATACTTCCCTCCTGCCTTGCCTGGTGCCAATCGATCGCTTCCGGACCTGCGTCCTTTGGCATGACCCTGTCTGGCGTTGGTTTTGTGCTGTATCAGAACCTCCCCCGGCGGACTTCAGTCCCCCAAACAGTGTCTGTCAAATGTGGGCCGTGACACATTGTCAACGGACTCTGATCTCCAACGCCTGCTCTGAGACCGCTCAAACACACGGTGCAAGATGATGCGTCTCCGACGCTATCGGTTGTTTGTGCTAGTGGCTGTGGTTGCAATCGTGTCTGTCTACCAGCTGACTCGAGTCAGTGACTGGAAGAACCCTTCACTCGAGGCCCTGGTGGGCCTGAGGAACGATCATGCTACTAAACAAATCGGTTCCAGCACAGATTTCTCAGAGACGCTTTCTGACCCTGCTTCCGCGCCAGAACTGCTTGAGCAGCCTCAAGGACAACCGGCGCATCCTGCCCTACCACCAGTTGATTCACCAGGAATCGCTCCTGCACCTCCACCTCTACAAGTGACCACTACATCGCTCTCGAGTTCCTCGACCGCTGCACAGCCTACCGTGACCAAGGACGAGCTGTTTACCCAACAACCGCCTTTCGATGATGAAGGTGATGAAGAAGCTGGTGACCGTGGACAAAGCAGGCATCGAGTCAATCCTCAGCCCGTGGAACAGGGGAGAGCATATTGGATACAACAAGAGGAGCATTTCCCAATACCCGCAGAGAGTCTGATTCCACTGCCGACCGACAGCGATTCCAAGGTGCTCCCCAAAGTCCAATATAGCTTTGGGAGAGAGAACCCTTCGATAAAGACAGATCGCCTTCAGAAGCAGGCCGTGATCAGGGAGGCGTTCGAGCATGCTTGGTTCGGCTATAAGAACTACTCTCTGCCTCACGATGAGCTAAAGCCCATATCGAAAGACGTGGGAGATCCGTTCAATGGGTGGGGTGCGACTCTAGTGGACTCGTTAGACGCTCTCTGGATCATGGGGTTGCGCGATGAATTCCACGATGCAGTTGCGGCAGTAAGCCAGATTGACTTCAAGACGTCGGCAAGAAAAGACATTCCTCTCTTCGAGACGACGATCCGCTATCTTGGAGGGTTGATTGCAGCTTACGATCTCAGCTCAGGGAAATATCCAGTCTTGCTTGACAAAGCGGTTGAACTCGCTGATATCCTGATGGGAGCCTTTGATACGCCCAACAGAATGCCTGCAGTTTTTTATCACTGGACGCCATCCTCTACGTCCCGGCCACACAGGGGCAGTGAGCACACGGTGTTGGCAGAAATAGGCTCCCTCGCAGTCGAGTTCACGAGACTGGCTCAAATTACCCGGGAAACCAGGTATTACGATGCTATTGCACGCGTCACCAATGCCCTGGAGGAGTGGCAGATGAAAACGACTTTCCCGGGTCTGTGGCCCTTGAAGCTGGATGCATCCGGCTGTAAAAAGCCCCAAGCCGTTTCCAAATCGGCAGCCGATGAGGATGAATGGTTGGAAGATGACGCCTCTGTTGGCCTGAAAGATAGCCGCGCAGTGGTGTCTACGGAGGAGGGACCAGACACGGACAGCCCGCGCGAGCCCGGTGATAGCCCCTCGGTCATGTTGACCAAGCGACAACAGCTTTCATCACCACTCTCGGCCAAAAAATCCACGATGAAGGATAGCAAGGTCAATGCGGCTGAACATATGCCTTTGCCGCTAGTCGACGCCGACGCCGACGAAGACAATGATGACCACGAGCATTGCGAAGCACAAGGTCTGAGCACTGAACCTGATTCGACCACCCACACCTACGGGATCGGTTCGATGGCGGATTCCACGTATGAATACTTTCCAAAGGAATATGCGCTGCTGGGCGGCATGAATGAGCAGTACAAACGTTTATACCTTGATGCCATGAAGATTGTTCGGGAAGAATTACTCTTTCGACCTATGACAAAGGAGAACCATGATATTCTTTTTCTGGCGAAGCAGAACATCTCCCCCAAGGCCAAGGATCCTGCCAAGAGGAAAGTAACAATCTATGAGGGAACGCACCTGGGATGTTTTGCTGGAGGCATGTTTGGCCTGGGGGCTAAGCTGTTCGACATCCCTTCGGATATGGTCATTGCAGAGAAGCTCACCAACGCGTGCGTGTGGGCTTACGCGTCCACACCCGTGGGTGTCATGGCCGAAGAATTCGAGCTTGTGCCCTGCGAGAGTCTCACCTCGTGTAAGTGGAATGAAAGCAGATGGTATGAAGCGCTGGACCCGAGGCTTGAAGAAAGAATGCGGGCGGTTGAGACTTACAATGTGCATCAACAAAAGCTATATGAACAGCCACTAACTGGCCTGAACGATGTCCTGGATAATGAAGATGAGTTCGTTGTCTCACAGATGGATCTGGGTTCCCGCTTGAAGAAGAGGAACCCGCAGACAGATTTCAAAGGAGAAGAACGGACAGAGACGATTTCTTCGGTTGATGCGGGTACGTACGCAAAACAAGTGCACCCTCTCTCGTTTACACCGCGGGTCGCGCTGTCACACGAAGAATATGTTGCGGCCAAAATCCAGGAAGAGCGACTAGCTCCAGGGTATACACGGATCAAGGCGCGGGACTACCGGCTCCGACCTGAGGCCATCGAGTCAGTCTTTATTATGTACCGGCTAACAGGAGATGAGACTTGGAGAGACAAAGGATGGGCTATGTTCAACGCAGTCGACAAGGCAACGAGGACAGAGATTGCCCACGCAGGCATCAGGGACGTGACCAGCCGACTGATGGAGCAGCAAGATTCTATGGAATCCTTCTGGCTCGCCGAGACGTTGAAATATTACTATCTCTTGTTCAGTGAACCGGACTTGATCAGCCTCGACGACTACGTTTTGTAAGTGATCTCCACAAGGCTCTGCTGAGAGTGTACCGACTAACCAGATGGATGCAGCAATACGGAAGCACACCCATTCAAACGACCCAAGTGATCATTTTGTCTATGATGACACTTTAATCGGAATATGCACACACCAAGGGAGACAGCATCTTCTGTGTAAAAAGTCTGGGATAGCCACAGCATTTATACGGTGTTTGGAGTAAGGACAAATTGGACAGCGGACCTTACATTTCTCTGGATACTTTCCTTATCAGCAGTCTCGACAGACGGCGCTATAGAAAAGGTGTGTTGTGGCAACTCACCATTGTCCCCCTGTTGTGGACAGGGGGCGGGACCAGAACGCTGGAGAGAGAATTTGCGTACGATGCACTCTCGTATATAGGTGGAGGTGGACTTCTGTGCAGTGACTACATGTACACAGAGCGTGCTTTAGGTTGCATATAGCTAGCCTGTATCATAGGCATGACAGGTACCAGTAGGTAGAATGTTAGGCTAATAGGCGCCTTAGGTGCCCCTAATGAGGTGGTTAGGTCACGCTGGAGGTTCGTGGGCAGGCGAAAGAGTATTGATTGACCCGCGGGGATCCGGGCCGATGCCTAAGCAACGTTGCTTCTCGTTAATGCTGTTTACCTACTTGGACCGCTTAGGCGTCTTAGCTTGTGTGGCCGGCTCTTTTTTGCCTGCCTTCCCTGCCCACTTCTTCCCACGTGCATCCCCGTTGCCGTCACCCGTTACAGACATTGTGACGTTGGGCGTCATGTCATGTGTTCGGAACTCCTCTGGCGTCCTCGAAATCCTACCCCAAACTTGGAATCAGTTCGCTCCACATCAAATCCGCACCCAGCACCGTGACTTGTGAATATCTCGCCCTCCGTACCAACAGACAAGTACAGCTCCTTCGTCGCCATGTGTTGCTATAGGACCGGTCGCTTCTGTTGCCCCGACATCTCTGCGCCTTTGATCGTATGAGGGGAGCATCTGAATTGTTTCTGCACACGCTCCTTTGACCAACTTTGACCTACCAAAGACGATATGAAGCTGAACGTAGCATGGAACACGAGGTTTCTTATAACTTCGAGGACGAGGACCAGTTTTGGACCGGTACGAACACCCCCCCTCCGCAGTCCAGGACCAGGTTGTCTGATTGATTTTGACTCTTTAGCTCTCGAAGAGACAATCTCCCGAGAATGCACTACGCATGATAGCATCGACGATACATTGCGATCCTACATAGAACTCATTGGGTTCTGTCGGGGTATGTGGTACCACACCTTGAGAAAAGAAGCGAAGATACCCAGGCTCATCGTACTCCCATACCAAATCCAGGACGCTTTCTTCTCAGCGACAATGATCTCGTTCGCTGTGCCTTCAAGCTCCAAGAGTCGTCACTCTTCGCGACCCACGCCGACTATATCCGCCGACAATTCGTTCAGTGTCTGATCGAGGTTGGTGGAAGAAAAGCGGGATGCAGGCCAAAACAGAGGCTGATACATTACGTGCGCAGGATGACGAGCCAAACGTCGTGCTAGTATCAACGTCCTTCCTCATCACCCATGCACAATTGCACGAAAGGACATACGAGCTATTGAACGACGAAGGGGCATTCCCAAGATTGATCCATCTCATTTCGAGTCCGAAGCGACATGGCCACGAAGGAATCCACAGACTGCTCATGGAGCTGCTGTACGAGATGTCGCGCATACAAAAGATTAAAACAGGTGACCTGGGTACGTAGGCGATTTCGAAGACACGGCACTCGGCTTCCCCATGGCAAAGACTGATTTCGCCACGTGAACACAGCGCTTGTCGATGATGACTTTGTCAAGATGTTGTTTGAGATTATCGAACAGGTTTCGGACGACGTCAATGACCCATATCACTATCCCACCATTCGAGTTTTGGTAAGCTCACCGAGTCCTTGGATTAAGCGACACGCAATTGACTGTTTCTTCAGCTTGTGCTCAATGAGCAGTTCATGGTTGCTGCCCACGACCCGGCCAATGGTCAGGCTGCGGTCCCTCTTACCAACAAGGTGATCAAGGTCTTGTCTGCCCACGGCAGTGAGTACAAGACCTTTGGGGAGAACATTATCCTACTGCTAAACCGTGAAGGTATTGTCTTCCAACGTGGCTACGATGGCTCTTGTACACTGACGTTAGCAGATGAAACCTCGTTGCAGCTTCTGACCCTCAAGTTGCTCTACCTCCTCTTCACGACTCCCCCCACTTATGAGTACTTCTACACCAACGACCTGCGTGTCTTGGTTGATATATTGGTTCGGAACCTCCTGGATCTGCCTGAAGAGGCATCGTCCTTACGCCATACCTATCTTCGAGTTCTATATCCACTTCTTGAACATACCCAACTACAGTATCCTCCACATTATAAGAGGGACGAAATCCGCAAATTATTGGTTGTCTTGGGCGGAGGCAATCTTGCAGATCAAAACGGCTCCCATGAGGGTTTGCAGCATTGGGGCCATTTTGACGATGTTGACGAGACGACCAAACGGCTCGTCAAGCGATGCGAAGGAGTCAGTTGGCTCATTGATCCGGAAACTGAGCCCCCGGTACAAGCAGAATCTCCAATTGATGAAGGAGCCTCTGATATATCATCGCCAACCTCTCCGTCGAAAGCACTCCCACCGGCCCTTCCAGCACCTCGGAAATTGAAGAAACGAAACTCGTCCAAAGGCTCCACATTGACCATTGGTCAGTATCTCACCCCTCGACTCGAAGGAGCCCGACAATCCAGTTTGAGTATGATGGAGGTTGCAGCGCAAAAAGAGAAACCAGGAGTTATCACCCCAAGTAGGAACCCTGGACTGAAAAATAATCTTCGGGCAGTTATAATGCAAAAGAAGGAGAAACCTCCACCGCCTCAAGCCAGGAGATCTGCCTTTACGCGTATGAAGGCGGAAAGAATGGAGAGCGATGCCGAAATTGCGAAGATAGAGCTACCGAAAGCGGAGCCTGCGCCAAAGGTTGAGGCTGAAGCTCGTACTCAATCCAACAACCATCACCATCGTCACCCACCTATTCCCTTCCATCACCACCATCACCATCATAAGGACCATGGTGTAGCCTCTTCATCGGTGGCGGCGGAGGAGAAAGATCAAGAAAAGGCTCAGCCGCCTCCTATTCCCTCTCATCATAAAGGCCACCATTTTGGCAAGAAGCCCCCACCTACGCCAAAAGCACGGCGCAGGCGTGGTAGGGAGGGTAGTGGTGATAGCACAAGAGAACCAGGCAAATTCAGCTCCAATCTGCCGTCCATTGTCACAACGACAGCAGCCGGCCAAAGAATTGTGGAACAATCCCCCTTCTCACCGGTGGAGAAGGCCTTCAGCCCCTCGGAGCCGGACTCCGCCTCAACAATCGACAGTCGTATGAAGCTCCCGGTCAGCGAGGCGCTAGAACAGGCACAAACAGCAGCCCTAGCACAGATTGAGGAGTCATTGGAGCACGTCGAGCTCAAAGAGGAGGTCCTGGGAGACCTGTCGGTAGCAGAGGGGAAGCCGGAGTCGCCTACAGTGAGAGAAGGTCAGCAGAACGATGCTGCACCTAACAGCTCACATGATCTTCCCCGAGAGGAGGACCCGGTAGACAGGAAACAAGACCGACCAGGCATGTCCCGCGCGCATTCTCAGGAAGAGATCGACCAGCAGTTTCACGATGCTGTTCCCAATCAGCCGCTCTCGCAATCTCAATCTCAAACACACTCTCCGACACCATCCATATTTCTCACCCAATCCCAAACATTATCTCCGTACCCGACTGCTGGAGGGACGACCACGCCTCCCGAACCAAAAACACCTTCCGTCACCATTACCATGGCCACTGGGACGGCAGGAGTCAATACAATGCAGCCGACTCAGACACAGCCACAGCAAATGTCCAGGATGGTCCTCACCCCGCCTGCGCAAGAGCCGTCTCGGGGAGTCCCGGGCCCACAGTATGAATTGGAAAGGAGCCCGTTCCTGACCGACGAGGAGGTCGAGGAAGAAGAGATGGACCCCGTCGACGAAGATGAACGCGAAAGCGAACGCGAACGGGAACGATGAGCAAGGGAAAACTCACGTGGCCCCAAAAAAAGGAAGAAGGGCCATGCGTGTGACAAGCACAACGAGTCGTCAGATACGAGTAGATTGAGTTGGATAGATAGATGGGTATCCGAATGTTTTTGGGTGGCCCTGGCCTGGCCTGGCTTCTGCAGGTGTGTGCGTGTCTGTATGTGTATGTATGTACATAACGTACACAACATGCACACATACTCGGCAAGGAGGTGGATACCTACCTACCTACCTACCTACCCACCTACATACGTATGCCACCGACCAGCCTCCTGTTCACATATACATCCAGTCGTTCATATATATATAAGCAAGCAATTCATTCATCGACATACCTGGGGGTTCTTCGTGTGAAACTTACGGACTGACTGATTGCCTGATTGATTGACTTGGAAAGCCGCACATTTAGTTAGCTACAGTGATTTCACTCCAGATTTGTGAAAAGGAATGCTCGGGTCAACGAGTAAGTATATCAAAGGTGTATTGAACCATCACTTGACAACTGGACAGAAGAGACAACGGTGACGACTAGTTTCGTGGATTGATGCACATGGCCTATCGCCTGCGGTGATTGCTATGAGCTATCTCGTGAGGCCAAGTGACATACATGGCATGAGCGCATAAAAAACACAATAGCCAAAGCTCTACCCATATCCTGTCCTAGACCGGTCATGCCTGCATGCCTGGAACTGATGGTTGAATATAATGCTCTCATACCACCCATATCCCGTCATACGTATTGCACAGTAAACCGAGAAAACTCCATTGATATTGCCGGGAATGCAAGGCTCGAACCGCCATAGAACCATTTCCTCATTTGATGCAGACTAGGGGTTGTTGGATATCATTCAACTGAAATAGCCTCGTGGAACTCGCAATTGAAGAGCATATGGGGGTGTTGTACCGCTGTGCTCGAACTCCAACCTCTTCCTTGTAGATGGGCTATGCAATGCCCGGATCGGGCTGTAGCTCAAGGGCTGAGCGAGTGTTGTTCGCAAGCAAGAGGGTCGACTGATGTTCGGGGTGTTGGGGAATCATGTCGCCGTCGAAAAGAAAAGAAAACAAGATAGAAAAGCTCATCGGCTACCAGCTGGATTTTCCACATCGAAGTCCATCTCGAACGCCGTAGACGCCGCCGCCTCGCGGGAGTAACAAGTTTGTTCTTTGTAATGAAGGTGCAATTTGTCCATTGTAGAGAATCGTCGATCGTGCTTCCAATCTTGACAATTACACACGCGGTTGTCGTACCGTGTGTGGGTTTTCTCCTTGGGTATGCTGAGTTGTCCGTGTAAACTTGCCACTTGGTGCCTCTAACGCCGGGTTTCAGGGTGGATTGATCTCTTTGTGAATTTGTAAATGCTGTGCAACCGGGTGTAATGTGTGCTCTGGAACAAAAGACTTTCGTCGTCATCATAGGATATGATAGAGCGCAAATCAGTGGCCATAAATGCCAAAGTACTGCTCAACACCAAAAGCTCCTGGCGCCTTGTAAGTAGCATCATAGGCCTGGAACAGGAAGATGCCGCCTGGATTCGAGCTGAATGCATCCTTGAGAGAAGAGATCGCACTCGCCTGGTTGGCAGGGGATGGAACAGCCTGGCCATTAGGTGATCCTTGGTATGGCCAGCCGGACTCCGTGACGATGACTTGTTTGCCGTTTGCCTTCTGGGAGATAGGGGCGATCACGCTCTCAACAAAGGTGCCTGCATTATTGGCCGCTGTGTTAGGATCAAAGAAGGCGTGGGCGTTGACGGCGCAAAAGTCGGATGATTGACAGATCTGAGGATTATTCTGATGCGCGGTGAAAGTGTCCACAGCGACAATGTTCTTGTTGAACCCAGCCGCCTGCAGAATGGGACGAGCCACAGCGAGAGCAGCGACAACAGCAGCGGCAGAACCACCGGCATTGACCACTTCATTCCCAATGACGACAGTGTCGACAGGACCCCAGTTTCCGTTGATCATGCCAATAAGCGTGCTCAAATCACCAGCAACATTGCCGATAGTATTAAGACCCAGCATAACTTGCAGACCTTGAGCAGCGGCAGCAGCTGTGGCCACACTAAGATCACAGCCAATGTCGTAGAAGCGAATTTTGGAGAATCCTTGACTGGCCAAGAAGCCAAACTCGGAATCCATGGTGCCGCGGTCCTTGCAACCATTGCTGCCGATGAGTTCGTAGCAGATACCATAGCCACTGCCAGCTCCGGCACTGGCTCCACCCTTGACGCCTTTGTATGAGTTCCCTTTGTCAGCTGCTGCAGCGACGCTTTTTTCAGAGGAGGGGGTATCAGAAGAAGTCGAGGGCTGAATGACGCTCACGACTGGAGGAGGAGAAGAAGCCGCAGCTTGGGAAGAAGGAGCCGGCGGGGCTGGGGGCGCAGATTCGGGGGTGGGAACTGGGACAGAAGCAGGTGATTCAGACGCATGAGAGGCTGACTCGACATGAAAGGGTGAAGCGTGGCCTGGAGGCGGAGTATATGCAGTCGGCACGACCACGGGAGTTGCAGCGGATTGCGAGGCGACAGTGGTTGGAGTTGGGTGATCACGGTATTCGGTGGACAGGACATTGTTGTACTGATCAACCCAGACGACAGCATTGTTGGCCGTGACAGTAACGACGTCAGTGACAGTCGCAAAGTCAGTCTCTATGTGGTGGCGCGCAGGATGCCGATGTCGATGATTGCCTCCTATGTCACAGGTAAGCTTCCAACTAGAGCACATCGGAGACGATGAGAGACTCACCATGGGGAATTGCCAGCACGACCGGGGCGCACAGAGCAGCCAGATGCAAGTTTGTTGCTCTCATAATGGACAGGCCAACGGATGAGAACTGGTTGGAGCAGTGAAAGGAGCGTCGGGACCTATACGGGTGGAAAGCGAAAGTAGTAAGCACTCTGTCGCACCGACCGGCGGGTCTTGAAAAGAAGGGAAGCTTGTCACAAGGTTGATAAGGTGTATAATCATCTTGTATAGAGGAAGAGGGAGATTGTCAGTCGGTGCCCACTTGGCCCATGCACCGTCATCGACGGCTTAAGTAGCCGCCTTTTGTTGGCATAGGCGACGACTAGACAAAGCACAGACAATGATGATGGATATCTGGGCTGTGTCCAGAACGCTGCTTCTGGGAGAGACCAAGAATGCACAAAGGCTTCAGGAGCGACTCACAACGCGAGACGCGCCGGAAGCGTTGTTTCCCTTCCTTTGGTAGCTGCGAACAGGGATATAGACATCATGGCGGAGACGACAAACAAGGAAATGGACCAACTCACCGGCTTGATCTGAAAGGAGTGACTTGATGAAGTCGATAGAGATGGGGCACAGGTCGCGGAAGAGTGAGATTGAATGTCGTTGTTTGGTTATTGCGGAATCCAGGAATGTCGGTTGGAATCCGGGTCCTGAGCGGCAGAATTTATATCTGGCACCACTGTCACTTCACCATCTTTTCACCTTGGCGAAACCGCTCAGAGTGTCACTCGGCCTGATCAGCTGCTGCAAGGCGAGCCGGGTAAACACGGTCATACATGGGCAACAACATGGTAAACCGAACTTGGACCATGTGCTGTGGAGGGAAGCATTTTCGCGTCACCTCGATCACTTCTAGGCCCGAGTCTGGCCTCTATTTTGTATCTAGTGCCGTTTGAGCTGTCGAGAGAAGTGTCATACTAGGCTGTCAGTGTCACTCGAGGCGAGGCTTTCTCCGAGTATGATGTTGATGCGATGTAACTCAACCGGTGAGCATATCCCTACCTTCTGTTGTTGGGTATCTTCTTGCTTTCGACCGGTCAGTCAGTAAATTATCAGCAACTCCATCTCGATAGGGCTTATAACGTTCCATACTTAGAGCCTCTGGATCGATTAGACCAAAGAAGCCATCATTGGAAACGACATTGGGAACTTGCGGTTGCACTTCACTAGAGTGCCACCGACCGCGCTTGGAACTCAATACACCCCAACAGTAACAAGTGCAATTTACATAGGCCTAATGACCCATGGCGGTACACAAGCCGCCATCGAAGAAGCCCTTGGAGTATGAGACGAGGCGCAAACCGAGAGGTAACGTTGACTCTGGAGTCGGAAGGGAGTTTCAATCTTGGCCGGACTGGGTTTAGCCTGGACATTATACAGCCTCGTCAGCCTCGTCAGCCTCGCCAGCCTCGCCGGTCCGCCTTATTTCCCCACAAAGTGATATAAATAGATTACATACTCCCAATGCTCATGCATGCATTTGATCTATCCGGTATCATCAGTCATCACCCTGAATCGCTCTGGTGCCCGCAATTATTATCTTCCTGTCCTAGACTCCCATAGACGTCGTTCCGGCTATGCCAAATCTTGTCCTCTCACAAAGCCCCGGAAAAAATGAGTTGCAACCCAATCGTCAACCGCCTCGTTCACCGTAGTCTCTGGCCCACTTCTCAAACTCTTCCAATCCCTTTTTACTCACACTCGGTCGAATGCTAGCTAAACTGGCTTCGAAATCCATCATCTGAATTGGCCGAATCTGCTCCTTAGGAGTGTACAGCAGGGCTTCGCCGAGATGCCTCAGGGGGCCCATGGCGGCGTCTTTCGCAAGAGCTGTAATGTCGGATCCAGAGTAACCTGATGCGGAGCAGTGAGATTAGTGTGACAAGAGTAGGGTCAGGAGCGTTCAGGAACTTACCCTCCGTTAGCTCCACCAAGCGAGCGATGTCCTCTGGCCCTAGATCATGCTTTTGATGCCCAAGTAACGTTCGAATTTGTGTCTCCCTGGTTTCTGCCTCTGGCAAGGGAATGTATTGTCTTCTCACGAATCGCCGCCTCGCTGCATCATCAATGTCCCACGGGCAATTTGTCGCTGCAAGCACCAGCACTCGACTAGCGTCCCCCACAGTCGTATCCTTCCCAGCTGCTGCTCTTTGCAAGTCCGACCACTGGATGAGAAATTCTGTCTTGCTCCGCCTCGATGCTTCGTGCTCGCTCGACCCGCTTCTGGCACTTAACAGGGAATCGATCTCATCGACGAAAATGATACTCGGCGCCAGAGCCTTCGCCAACGCAAACAAGGCTCGGACGAGCTTCTCTGATTCACCATGCCATTTGCTCGTCAGACTGCTAGCACTGATGGCGAAAAATGTGCTTTTGCTTTCAGTAGCGACAGCCCTTGCAAGCATGGTCTTACCGGTCCCTGGTGGGCCGAACAGGAGCATCCCTCGAGCAGGCTCTCGCAACCCCATAAACAGATCCGGTCTAAGAAAAGGGTATACCACTGCCTCCTTTAACGCCTTTTTGGCAGCAGAAAGCCCGGCAACGTCATCCCAGTGAACTTCATCTCCCTTGACGACAATTTCGTTGATGATTTGCTTGGCGGCGTTTTCATCCACTCCTTTGGGCAAATTTTTGAGAATGTTCTCCATTCTTTTCTCCTCCGGCGACAGACCATCCTCTTCAGGAGACTCCCCATCCGTGGAGGGTGGAGTGATTGTGTTGGCACTCGCGGTCCTGTTGCCACGGCCTCGTCTCGGCCTGTCAAGGTTTCGTTTAGGTGCGTCGTCTTCGCTGTCAGAATGTGGATCCCTTTTTTGGGGAGAGCGACCTCTTGTCTCAAGCGCTGTCCCCGCCGCACCAACTGGTTTGCGGGATATTCCCGTCGCACCACCAGAAGATCCAACTTTTGGGTAAGCTCTCTCAAGGATATTTCTCGCGAGAGGCTGGGGCACGTTATGTGCTCGCGGAGGATACTCTCTTCGATAGGTAATCTCTGGTGCTTTCGGCAAATGAACAGGAGATCTGGTTCTTACTTGGGGACTCGCTTGGCCGACGGGTGACATGTGTTGTGGAATCGGAGGCGTCTTCTCAGGTTCCGAATCGAGGTCGATCAGGCTAGGTGCGGAATCTGGATTCAATTTTAGGCTTTCCATAGATTTGTTGATTGATGATGGTGGTGGTGCAGAAGCCGAGGTTGGGATGTCACGCGTGGAATGCTGTGACAAGTAATCAGGAACACTCAGTAGAGACGACGCATTTGACTTGCGTTGCTCTTCGTATCTGGCTGTCGCATCTTGGTCAATACTCCGTCTTGCAGCTGTTGCGCTGAGTCTGGCTTCGATCGTGGGGTCTGAATCTGGCCTCTGGTTGGGCTGTGAGTTCTTCCGTGGCTGAGATTCCCATGCCAGACCAGCTGCTTTCATAGTCTCTGTTCTTCTGTCACGGTTCGAAGTTGATCGATACTTCATGAACCCCCTCCTCTCCGGGCGTAGTGTTGTCCGCATCGTTTTCCTGCCATGATCGGGACTCGGACTTCTTGAGGCCTTCATGCTCGGGACGGGTAAGGTGGGAGGAGGACCCAAAGGCGACGACCGAATCCGTGAAATAGGGGAAGTGCTGTCATGTGCCACGGTCTCGCTACTCCTGGTAACACCCAGTTGTGGACGTGGAGGCAATGCAGGTGTCGCATTGGGTAGCTCAGACATTTGCATTGGTGGTATCGTCTCTCCTCCAAGCCACGAGCCAGGCTGTTCAGATGTCGGGGGCGTGGATATCGACGGGTGTCCTCTGCTCTTCCCGAGACGCTTCCTTCCACTGCTGCCATTGCCGCTCATATTTCCATTGCCATTGCCGCCTCCGCCTCCGTTTCCGTTCTTTTGGTCTGTCCTGTCTTCCTTACGAGATTCTATGCCCAACTCTTCCCGGCTTCTCTTCAAAGTCTCTAGGAGATCGACTCGTTCCTTACACTGTATCTCCAGTTCTCGCAGGGAGTCGTATAACGCCCGCTCTGTTTCCGACCGGGGAGAGTAATTCGATGAGAGTTTGTAGGCCCTGTAATGGACGATTTGGTCGAGCGCTGCCTTCCATGACCGGAGAGCCTCGGTCTCATTGCTCTGTGAGGTGCCACTGTGTTAGTGCAAGATTATGGAGTTGGAACATGGCGTTTGCATTACCTGGCCTTCGAAAAAGACCGCCGTAGAACATTGCAGATAGGCCTCATCGTAAGTCTTTTGCATTGACGAGGAAGGCTTGCTCCGCAACATCTTGTAGGGATTGCGAGGATGCGAACATGCTCAGGCCAGACAGGAGAAGAGGACGAAGTTATGGCATAGGACTTGTGACTTAATCGGGCGTGTGCAGCGAACGATGGCTGAGCCTCGAAAGGATCTGTCGAAATGGGCCAGAAGGCGATGCGCAAGGACAACTGCAAACTAGGCACTTGAGTCCCGCTGTCCGTTGCCCACTTCCCACTTAACCCACTGTCCCAAGTACACAGCCTGCCCCCCATACGTCACCTGAACAATAACAGTTGCCCTGCAACCCCCATCATACGAGTCCTCATTAAACACGAGGCTCGTCCTTTTGCTTGCGTGAGGCCTTCCAGATTCGCATTACCTCTAAAAGACTTTACATGCGAGATGGCAACTGCACTGGCAGAACAAGGCACGTGGACTCTTGCAAATAAGGTAAACACCGGCACGACCACCACCAACACACTATCGCTCACATAGCATCTTCAATTCTCATTGCTGATTAGCATGGTCTATCAGATGATGGAAAGAGACCGACAAACAGTTGGTCGAAACGCTCATTCCCATCCCACTTTTGGTGTTATGCCATAGATGTACAGTATTATCCCAAAATCCCTGTCCCCCAGGCATCGACAGGTGAAAAAGGGCAAGGACCAGCGCCCCTGCTCCCGTTGCCATAACGCCCTTTAGTTTTTGCAAATATGCATGAGCCCTTCATGCCATGGCAAAGGTTCAGCATCCTCTGTCGAATAGAAATGATTGTGATCATGCTTGAACAGCAGACACAAGTATGAGTACCGCGGCCGACGACCTCCCAAACACACCTCTTCTGGGTATCTTGTATGCGCAAGGATGTTATGAAATACCATTGACGCGCACTTCGCAAGAGGCATTAGATCATGCTTAATCCCTCATTGATTCTGGGAGACGGAACTGCTGAAGCGATGTGCGTTGAACACGAGATCGATCATAACTTATTGGTATGAGATGTCTGTTCTTCCCGAAGCGTCCTCTTGAAGTAAGCCTTTGCCATTTCATATGACGACCTAAAACTTTGTCAGATTGTATGGATATAGACAGGGACCGTTCTGGCCTTACCAGCAGATGGCGGTGCTTGGCATGGTGGTGATAATTCGAGGCCGCCAACCTCTCATAAATCCCCTCCAGCCGAACTCTTTCTTGATAATGGACGCAGCGTGGACTAATCCTCGTACATTGCGTATCTCGGCTTGTTGACTCAATCCTCTCGTCTGGAGCAAAGTCTTGATCACATCCAGCGGAGTGGTAATGCCGGCCGCAAAGGCTCCGGCCAAGCCACCAGCCACGCAATGTGTAATCGGATCATACTCTTTCCGGGGATTCATGACTTTGGAGAGAGATTCGTAGGCCATGAATTGCGTAGCCGTGAAGGGAACTGTCATACATAGTGTCGTAGGGTAGGATACGTAGAACGCAGAAAGACCCTCAGCGCGCCAGACGGAACGGGCGCATTGCGATATCGACCGGTAGGTCGATCCATGTACCTGCATCCGTTGTTTTATGACTGTCGCAGACGGTCAGCATCATGTCGAGAATTTTTGTGCGGGATCTAGAGTGAGTCTATACCATCAAAAGGATTCATCAAAGCGTCACTCGCAATGGTTGCGCACGCTCCGCTCGCAGCTGTAATCTCCAGTTAGCACCTCGGCCGGCCCCATTGCATGCCCGCCAACTCCAGAGGTGACATACCAGCAGCGAGAGGATGATGTTTGCCATCTGCTTTGTTCCCACCTGCAAATTCTTTCACCACTTCGTAGGTGCCAAAATATACGGCATGAGCAGGGCCTGTTATCGATCATTAGATTCGGACGCAGTCTGTGTCGGTCGGATTTGACGACGCACCTGCACCAACAATGACACTGGTCACTCCTCTCCATAGCGTCCGCAGGCCTTCTATTCGATATATCGTAGAGACTGCATGTGAAAGCCCCGTATACAGGCCGCCGGCTGCAGGGTTTATGATTTGCATCCGTGTCTGATTTCAATATCGCATTAGCATTGTATTCCCCGCCAGTGCCGGAAGGTAGACAACTGTGTACCTTCATCAAGTCCACCGGATACATGACTGTATGTTCCTGAGACAATTGTCAATCTTTTATCTCTATCTCTTGATTTTATTTTGCGTACAGCAATGCCTGCGAACGCGCCGGCCAACATATTGTGTCCGAGACCGTAGTTTGGTGGTAGAGCTTCATACCTGCGAGAGTGTCAGTGCTGGTTCTCACCATTCTCGACAAAAAAAAAACACCACTTACTCATATTCTTCACCAGGTACTGCATCCGGGCTGCTCGACACTGACATATTCTCCGCGGGCAATGCCGCTGGGAATTTGGCTGACGCCGCCACGGTTGCAGATGGTATTTTTGTGCCTGCGATCTGCAATCGTTCCACCGAGGACGAGAGGGTTGCTTGGAATAGCAAAGGAAGTGAAGCGACAAATCCTGCGTGACCGGGAGAACGGCTCTTGCGAACAGGGTATGTCGAAGTGAGTGTACAAGTAAAAAAATCGAACCACAGCAATATCAAGTCAGAGCCAGGGCGAAATAATGGCCCGGGCGAGGCACTCAGATCGCTCCAAAGATTTTGGGTCGACCTCACGGCTGCTGCTTAGAATTTTGAGCCAGGGTTTCTTAAGCTTGGGGCTGGCTGGGGTTAGCTAAGATGGCTGGTTGGTTGACGGGCACTGCGGCTTGACAAAGAGTTCACCATCAATGACGCCCCTAGGTGACTCGGTGACTCTAGAGTCCTTCTTTTGGGACACGCACTTGGGTTATGATGCCTACCTACTCGTACAGTACAGAGGTCTTACTACTCCCCCTGCCTGCCCTTGGCCGGGTCACCTCCGCGGTCTGTCCGTGAAGGTGTCGTATGAAAGCTGCCACTCTGCGGGCGGCGACTCCTTCGCTTTGTCTTCCGATCTCGCTCTCTGCTCGCTGTCTAACTCCTATTCCGGCATCGTCTCCCTCGCCCTCGCCTCGGCGTCAACCTTCTTGCTCGGTCGTAATTCACCGACATCACAACAAGGTACTGTACATTCGGTCTCCCAGGCGGGGTTGAAATCGCCCTTGTATTTTGTGTCTAGGTACCTCGTACGTTAGTGATGACTATCCCTACTAAGTGTCGGAAAAGTAGCGACTCCTCCTACGTCGCTAAATTTCCGTCCCTCCACGTACCGCATCCACAAAATGAGATTTTTGAAAAAGCGTTTATTCATGTGTCCTCGGTATAGCGCATCCTTAATGTCTGTCGCAACTAAGGGAATACACTGTATCGCAATACACGTAGGCTCACTCTTGAGGAGTTCCAGCTGCCAACCCCCTCTCGTTCCAGACATGCACTCTGTTCTGAATGAGTAGGAAAGTAATAAGCCGACCCTGCTCCATGCATGAATAATGCTCCCAACGCCCTCTACCGTAACAAAACTCTCGAGTCAAGTGAAAAAGCCCTTGATCTGAGCGCCATCCGTTCATGACAATGCATCCAAATTAGCCTTTCCATCAGGGAACGCCTCGCTAGCACAGCCGTCAACCTGCCGCCAGGTTGGTCATGCGTAATCGCCGTTAGCTATCTAGGTATTCATGATATATCATAGTTCAACATTGAACTTCCATTGGTCTGTCACAATCAGTCAGCAAAAAGTCGCACCAAATTATTCGGGGTCAACAAACCTTTCTTCAGATTTTCGGCAGTGTCGCTCAGAAGGATCTCTCGTCTCCGGTTGCAGTAGGTTGTCTTGTCCAGAATCTCAACCTTCAAGTTGCCGAGCTCATGCACGGGCTTCTCGAACATCTGACTCAGGTTTTCTACCGCCATTTCCAAATCCTTTTGATTGTCCTCGAAGATCTCTGTCATGTTGTTGCGAGCAAGATAAAAAGCAAATGCATAAGTCCATTTCAAGGTCTGGCGACAATTTTGCAGGGCTTTGGAGGCAGTGTCGAGAAATTGAACTTCAATCCACGACATGTTAGATTGGGATTGGAGGCTTGTCATCTTCTTTTCGGTCTTCAGCCACAAGTCTTTGTCGAGTTTGGCCGACTGCTCGTGGTTGGCGTAACGGTTGTAATAGTGCAGATATCGTTCCAGCGAGTGTCGAGAACGTGCCTGAGCATCACGAGCATCGGTTCCTGACTTCTCCTCGAATCGGTTGCAATTGTACCAACTAGTTCCATGCTCCGACCAAGGGCCCATACACATCCAGCAAAACTCGTGTTTACATTTCCGGCAGGTCATATGATTGCAGCCTCCATTCTTCTCGATAGTTGAATTGCACTTCGGGCACTCCTTGGTGTTGGCGGAAATCCAGTTCGAAGTTTCCGAATCATCCTCGCACTTCTTCAACCATTTCTTGACGAGAGCACAGGGGGCCGGGCGGTGATCGGCAAGCGTGCACCCAAAGCAGAACATGTGGTCGTGAGCACAGCGGACAGTCGGGACAATCCGACTGAGGTCTCGTTTCCTCACAGGACAATCCACAGCATATTCACATTCGGGAGCCGGGCACCACTTGAGATTGTCCTTGTCGTCCACATATGTTCTAGTGAGCAGGACATGGTAGCGGTCCATGACACTCTGGTCAACCAACAGCCTCAAGGATTTGGAGTCGACGATCCGGTGGCAGCCATCGAAGGGGCATTCGATTCTAGCAGCTTCCCCTTCGTCTTTGACTTTCTGGGTCAGGTATTGGGTATAACAGGTGGTACAATATCTGTGGTCGCATTTCATGGCATAGGTCTCCAGGTCTGGAGAGTCCTCAAAGCAGATCTCGCAAGTGAAACCCTTGACCTTCTTTGTCTTTGGTGCCTCTGTAAACGTGGGACCCAAGCCAGCGGCCTCGAGAACTTTATCCTGGTTGTCCATGTATGATTCGATCAATTTCTCCTTGTTCCATCTCATGAACCGAAGAAGGATAGCGGTCTGTTCCACAGGTAACTCGATGATGGATGACACTTCCTTGAACTGTTGTTCTTGCTGGGTGTGAATGTCTTCCGGGCTGAGGACCTTGTAGTCGACTTCGTAGGGCTTTTGTGGGTTTGTAAGGATGTCTTTCTCATAGCCAAAGCCACCATCATGGTCTTGATCGAAGTCTATGGTGAGTGATCTTTATCAGTTCTCTGACGCCACTGCAAACAAAGTGGGGAAATACTGACCACCTGGTAGACTGGCAATATCGCTGTCTTGTGTACCTTCATCAAAATCAATTTCATCCCCACTCGGTGGATCCGACATGAATTCGTCTTCTGAATCCATGGCCTTGGGAGACGGCGAGCCGCGGTCGGTTATGGGAGTCGACAGACGCTGCGCAGGGAGATCGGAGGTCTTGCGTGTTTTTATGGGACCGTTGCTTGACGCGGCAGCGACGCACTCTGGAGCCTTTCTTTTCTTTGATTGAGGTGTCGTGTTGGCTTTGATAAGGGCAGCTGCGTCTCCAGATGAGACAGCAGGCTGCGATTTTGGTGAGGGGATGACCGGAGAAGCAGGTGACCAGCGTCTCAGAGACCACTCAAGTGTTCCGACAGGTAATTGGCGGTTGTCTCAACTGGCACAACGCTCAAGGGACAGGGAAGACAGTTTCTGGCACATATCAAGACTATTTTTAAGAGTTTGGACGGGTAGGAACAAAGATGTCGAGTCGAGGCCAAATAATGGAAGTGAAAATGGTTTCGGAGTAACAAAGGAGACATAGGGCCGCCTGCGGGTGGTACCAGAGCCAGACTCACCAGGTACTGGGGGATGGAACGGGGCGGGCGGCGGGCAACTTCAGGTTTGCAGGGTGGCGGTCGCCAATTACTGATGTGATCGTCATACTCCAATTTGCCTGACACGTGACTGGAAAGGAACTGCAAAGCCTCGTCTTCAGGTCAGTACCTCGTAGATATTTTAACTGCCATTTTGATCCTTACTGCTAGGCGTCCATTGTCCAAAAACACACCATGTCTTTTATGGTTCTTCCCAGCAAGAAATCTGATGACACGTGGCGTTGACCGATATTGGAAGGATGATTCATGAATACATGGCATATATCACCCATGGGCAGAACAGCCACTTGGCAGACTGCTCATTCGTCCTCTTCCTCGCTTTCACTCTCGCTCTCAGCGTTTTCTAGCCAGTCGATAAATTGCGAGCTTGGTTGTCTTACGGCTGCCATCTCTGGGTCATTGTTGGATCTTTCATCGGCCCACCATTCGGTGAAGGCCTCTTCACCAAACACCTCAAGATCATAGAGGTCTTTGACGACGAACAAAAGGGTCTTGCCGCCATCTTTCCGCTTGGACAATTCCTTTTGGGCATCAAGCAGAAACGAGACTTGTTCTTCGGTTGCCTGTTCTGCGCCTGTTCTGCGAACAAGGGGATTGTATGCGGTAAGTATCCGCCTGGTTGCATCTGCAGCAGATAGTCCAGCCTCAATTTCCCCATGAATATGCCTCATAAGCGCCACAGCGACTGCTTTGCGGACTTGTGTCTCATCTGCTCCGCCACTGAACCTCAAGCCCATCAACTCGCTAAGCATATCATCCACGTGCTTCCCTTCTTGCATACGCTGGGTGAGGATCGCCACTGTGTCGTGTTGAAATCGGTCGGAGGATTCATCGCCAAAACTTTGACTTCGTGATCCGCCTAGAGAGGAGATTTCGTCTTCAGACATGTCCGAGTCCAGGGTGGACACTGAATCCGCAAAGTCCGGTCTGTTGTATACCAGTCTCGAGAGCTTGGAACTCAGGTAGTCTTCCTCGTCCTCCACGTAAGCATGACCTTCACCTGCGTCACCAACAAACATGGCATCATTTTTCACTTCTCCATCTGCCCGCTGTGGTGTTTTGACGATTCTTGACCCGCTTGGGACTGTGGTGCCAGCGGCGATCTTAACGCCAAAAGATATCAGAACGCCTTCTTCAATGATGCAATCATCGCCTATGAAAGCCTCGTCGCCTATGATAGCACGTGAAATTTTGACATTGTTGCCAACAGACGCATCATCCCATATGTAGGCAGCATCAATCTTGGTATTCCGACCAATATGACACCGTTGGCCGAGTATGCTGTTCCTGATGTCGCACCCTGCACCGATGGTGGTTTCGGGACCGACTATTGTGCCTGCTTCGAGCTTCGTGGGTTTGGCGACAATCACCTTCTTGTCAATAACAACTCCGTCCTGCAAACGCTCGTAGTGTGTATTGCCGAAGACATTGTTTTCGACTGCAATTGATGCGATTACACCTTGTTTCAAATCTTGAGATATGGCTTTATATGACCAGAAATCTGCCGCCCGGGCGGCGTAATGGTCCTTGACGATATATGTGTGGATCGTCTTGCCATTCAGTTCCCAGTCCTTGAGAACACCAAAAAGAAAGTCTTTTCGAGGTGACTGGTTGTCAAAGTTGTCCGACCACAGGCTGAGAACATCCGGCGTGCAAATGTCGATTCTGCAGTCGATGAGGTCCTGTCGAACCTCTAGCTCAGGAGTTTTCAACAATTCCGGATCAATGTGGGAGGTGAACTGACTACCTGGAAATGCTTCCTCATAGTGCAGACATCTATCTTTGGTTGGGTCGATGACAAAAGTTGGCACTACTCCGCCACTGTGGTCGTGAATTCCTGGCTCAGCCTGCCTAAGAACCATGGTCATGATGGCATTTTTGTCCTTTTCTCGTCGGGTCTTGTGCTGTCGTAGAGCCTTTTCAATGGGAAAGTTTGCGATTATATCACCACTAACCACAATGAAGTCTCCAGCCATCAAGTGCTTTTGGTCGAGATCTCTCATTAGGTCACCCACCGAGCTCGCAATGCACCTCAGCAGGATTAGGCTCTCAAAGGGTGAGTTGGAGGACTTCCATCGAGACCCCTCGATGTAGGATTCCACTTGATCGGCATGTGCCCCGGCATAGACATAGACAACTTGGACTCCTGCACTTGCTAGATACTCGAGAGTGTACTCAATCAGCGGCGTGTTGGCCAGAGTCAGTAGACATCTAGGTTTCTCCAGGGTAAATGGGGCAAATCTGTCTTCGAACGTATCTGCGACGACGACAGCCTGTAGAGGATCTTGCTTGTTGTCATCTGCAGACCTGCCTCCGCCTGCAGATCTTGATTGTTTGGGTGGCATAGCTGATTATTGGGCTGCTCGATTTCAGTTTCTTTAGTCTATGCTATGAATGTCGGAGCCTGAGGGAACGTGAATTCGTGACGAGGAATATGTTCTGCAGTCGCATATTAGGGCAGTGATGGCTTGCTCGAGAGCAATAATATGAAATGACTTCTACCCGAGTTTGAAGGGCACGACTCCCTTGGAAGATCAGCCTCGCAGGGACTTGGGCAGATGGAACAAGGCCTGAAATGTCGTGAGTCAATTATGACTGGTCAGGCACTTTGAAATTTCTGGAGCAGATTTCCGGATCTCAGCGATGGGGGATTGTTAGGGTGGCAAGGTGGCCCAGTAGAAAAATAATAGTGGGTGAGTTTTGCTGCAGTTGTCGATTCTTAACTGCGCCAAGCCTCTCCCGCAGCGAACAGGGGACAAGCATCCCAGGCGTCACAGGCGTCAAGCCCCAATTCTTACCTCGTCTTTGGGAGGGTGCACCAAATGTGAACCAGGTGCTTGGTTACTGTGTACGAGGCATGTAGTAGGGGGGCCCAGGGTCCAGAGGTGCGTGAAATAAGTCGTGCGTCATAGTCATGGGAAAAGCGAGAGTCGCCCCCAATCGTTGCCGACCTTTCAACTGCGCCCGTGCCTGATTAAGATGCACTTTTGGATCCATTATTCGTATATGTCGTTTTGGTTGTTGTCATTGTCCGCTGGTTCTGCCACTTGCTCATTCCTACTCTCTCAGACAATTTGAATTTCTGGCTTGCATTCCCTACCCTAGATTCGGGATATCACCTTTGCCTCCTCTCTACTCCTCGAGATTCCACCTCTGTCTGATTCGATCTGTGTCGCTCGTTGTAACCATCACCGCTACTACCCCCTCCAGTAGTCAACCTATCCTCCCTTTCGTCATGTCGACCGAATCCCAACCGGCGAATCCGCAGATGGAATTGGACCCGAAATATGACGACTATGACTTCCCCACGACTGCCCCCGAGAACGAGTCGGGTCATCCTGGCCATACCACCAAGGAACAGGATGCACAAGTGCACCAGCTAAGGGCTATGCTGGAACAAGAAGGATACACGGAGCGGCTGGATACTTTGACTCTGTTGCGCTTTCTTAGAGCCCGCAAGTTCAATGTCGAGAACAGCAAGGCAATGTATGGTTTTCTACGAACAATTGATATAAGCTAGAGACTGATAAAAGGGTTCCAGGTTCATCAAGAATGAACAATGGAGAAAGGAGTTTGGTACTGACGACCTGGTTCGCACATTTGACTACACAGAAAGAGCTCAGATGTTCCAGTACTATCCACAGTACTACCATAAGACGGACAAGGTAGGGCCACAATGCGCGGGTCGACGGTATCCAGTATCACTGACAGATGTCGACAGGATGGGCGCCCTGTGTATATCGAACAATACGGCAAAATCGATCTGAATGCCATGTATAAGATCTCTACTGCTGAACGAATGGTGCAAAATCTGGTGGTAGAGTATGAAAAGGTGGCCGATCCACGACTGCCCGCTTGTTCGCGCAAGGCAGGCAAACTCCTCGAGACTTGTTGCACAATCATGGATATGAAAGGGGTTGGCGTCGGACGAATCCCATCCGTCTACGGCTACCTCAAGTCCGTCAGCGCCATTTCCCAAGACTACTACCCAGAGCGACTGGGCAAGCTATACATCATCAATGCACCTTGGGGCTTTGCCAGCGTCTTCAGCTTCGTCAAATCGTTCCTTGACCCAATCACGGTCGCCAAGATCCACGTTCTTGGCTCGAACTACCAAAAAGAATTGCTGCAACAGGTCCCCGCAGAAAACCTCCCCAAAGAATTTGGCGGCGAGTGCGAGTGCGAAGGTGGCTGTCAGTTCAGTGATGAGGGTCCCTGGAAAGACCCCAAATATGCAAAGCCGCCTAAATGGGCCAGAGCGGATCCAGTTACCGGCAAAGACGCTGCAAACACCGTGCAACCTGCGCCGACTGATGGTGCTCAAGATCCAACCACGGCACAAGCGCCTGCCCCCGCCACAGCCCCTGCGCAGGCTGAGAGTGCGCCAGGCGAAGGACCGAAGATGCCCCTGGAAGAGACTGCAGGATCGTAGGTATTTTTATCTCAGACCATTGTCAAAGATTGCGCAGCAGGAAGAAGCCCCATGGCATGCCTACAGATTTTGAAGAAGGTGGAAGAAACAGAAGAACAGTATGCCAGTACCTAAGCTCAGAGCGATGCCTGGATCTGCTCGCTGTACATTTTGACGATACATTGGCTTTCGGAAGAGATCTTCTGATATTTCCCCCCGAATACACCTCACTTCATGAAGCGTGAGCTTTCTTCATTGTCCCCCTATCGCTTCTTGAGGCAGACCTGGGAACCGTTGCCTACCTAGACAGGCGACCACCAGATTGTTGGTAGCTCAATATAATCTCGGCACCCGCCAACACCTACTAATTGGTCGTTTCTCACACCTTGCATCTCTGCTTGAGTTCCAGTCCAGAGACTGTCCTGTAGATTGGCCTCTGTCGAATAGCGACGGGACTTGATTCGGAACAGCGCGATTGACTCTTGGTTCTGGCGAACGCGGATTCCTTGCAGCACCGTGTCCGAGAACTCTGGACTTCCTTCTGGTCAATGCTCTCTTGAACTGGCGATCAGTAAGGTCGTTCATGTCGTGGGTATTGACGACGAGATGCCACGTCCACGAGGGGAGTGTATCTCCCTTGAGCTAGACATCCAATTGTCTGACCTCTCAATATCCGCAGTTCAATGCCGGAAGCCACGGTGCGAGAGACAACATTGGAATTGTCCACGTCTCTTGAGTCGAGGCCGGGGTTCATGGGGTCATTATCCTGCCAGAGCCAGAAGCGGCTCTGTGTAATCAATAACCGCTCACTCAAACTCCATGGCGACGGTCCTCGCACGTTGAACCTTGCCCAGAGTCTCCGTCAGGCTTGCACCATACACTTGAGCATCAGCTGCGTCCTCGGCTTTGTTAGCGCCGGCCAGAGCAGCAAGCTCGCTCGTTCCGCGTTCATACATGGCGTGGACATCGTCAAACCACCCGTCTCGTGGGGGCTTGAACTTGAGACCGTCGCCGTCTCCTCCCGCGGGTGCCTCTCCCGAGCTCGTAATATGCCGCTCGAATTCCATGTCGTCCGCCTCCATCTCTTCCCTCAACCGCTTCGCGAGCATCTCAGCGCCTTGCGCGGGGGCTGTCCTTCTCAGTTTGCTCACTTGCGTGGTCAACGTCTCGAGTTCGCCGTATAGTGCCGCGACTCTCGCCTGCAGCCGGCTGTCGTAGGGCTCGTAGACGAAGTCGACCCCTTCCCTCTCCCCCTTCTCTTCTCCCTGCTGCTGGGACGCAGACGCGGGAGGCGCCGCGCTGACACCAGGCAGAGTCGTCGCGTCCAGCCCGTTGACGGTGATGTTCTTGCACGCGCCATCCCAGGTGCGCGCAATGAATGCCTCGACGACCTCGCGCACCCGCGCGCGCAGCGGATCCTCGACCGCCGCCGCGTGCCCACTACTCGTCGCACCCGTGTCGTCTTGCGCTTGCTCACCCCTTGTTGTCGCTTGCTGGACGACGCCGTCCAACCGTATTACCGTCGCAGGAGGCTGGAGTCCATCCTGTCGCACCGCAGCCGAGGGGGGGAAGTGGAGATCGAGTTTCTGGCGCGCGCAGCCCGCGAGGTTCGACTGCAGGTACGTCAGGTCATTGGGGGATTGGAGTTCGACTTTGCGGTGGTGCCGGTCTGCGATCGGGTTAGGATGCGCAGCCGCCGTTGGTATGTCTACTGCATCCATGATTGTTGTTTTTTCTTACTGGAGATTTTAAAAGCGTTGGAGGTATCGAGGTGACGGAGGTTTCAAGATCGCAAGGTACCTGGCGTGGGCATGCTCGAAGGGTGTCATGGTTCCTCGCAGGTTGGGGACGGATAGACCAAGTCCTCGTACATAATTACTTGGATGTAAACAAGCTGGGGGTATCGATAGGGGTCTGGTGGAGCGGGCAAGGTACGAGTTTCTACGCGAAAAATGATTGGCCCTGGGGTTTCTACTCTATGTTTTGCCACCCCACGACATAAAAGTGGGCGCCGAGAAATTCATATCCGCCAACACGGACGAATATACGGGTTGGGAGAAAGTCATATCCAAAGGAACAAAAGATTGTGTTATGATGGTGTATTCACATTTTTCAAGTCTGGTAGCCTGTGGCAATGCGGTGATCTTGAGCTATCTGATTAGTCGCCAGACATGCGATATTTGCGATCACTTCCTTGCTGTTCCATCGCCACGTCCCGCTCCATGCTCGTAGTCTTACTTGGACTCGTCAAAGACGTAGGTCAAGTGGCAGCGACCGCAGTATTGTCTGTTGTGCATCGCAGCCATGAAAACACCAGCACCGCACTCCTTGGTTGGGCACTCGCGCCTCAACCGCTCAATCTTCCCATCACCATCGACCTTGTAGTATTTGAGGACAGCCAACTTGGTCTTCTTGCGCTTGTGCTTGATCTTCTTCGGGGTGGTGTAGACCTTCTTCTTGCGCTTCTTGGCGCCACCACGAAGACGGAGGACCAGGTGGAGGGTGGATTCCTTCTGGATGTTGTAGTCGGAGAGAGTGCGGCCGTCTTCGAGTTGCTTGCCGGCGAAGATCAGGCGTTGCTGGTCGGGGGGAATCCCTTCCTTGTCTGGTGGGAGATATCGTAAGCCTCCATGTGCAACTGAGACCAGCTCTTGTGAAACATACCTTGGATCTTGGACTTGACATTGTCGATGGTGTCGGAAGACTCCACCTCAAGGGTGATCGTCTTCCCAGTAAGTGTCTTAATGAAGATTTGCATCGCTGAAGATCTGATGGGACTTGTCAGTCTCTTCTTGGAGGTGGCGATGTAACAGAGGGAGACTGGGATAGTGCAAGAACGAATGCTGAGCAATTACTGGAAGCGCGGTGTCGAAAGCAAGCAGCATGGGTGAGAGAGTCTTACCTCGACAGCAATCTGTCTTCCTCAATCTTCTGAATGCAAAATGTTGCCTCAGTAGGTCAAAACTGGTTGAAGGAAAGAATCTCAAAACTAAAATGTGATAAAATCGGGTGGATGTGCGCAAGCCACTCGGCACACCTGCCTATACCCGGCCTTGGCGGAGTCAACCCCTGTCGCCTTCTCGGCTTTTGACTAGAGCTTCTTCACCACCAGACTACCAAGTTCACTCCCTATCTGTACCTAACTGGGCATCCCATCATTCCCATCGTCTCCACCAAACAAGTATGGTGATGCTGATGTTAGTCTCACTGCACAGAGGAATAAACCTCAAACCTAGGAGCATCTTGCAAGGTATACATGACTGGTAAGCTTGAAGGAGATACGCAAAGAATTCTGCTGGAACATATTGGTACGTGGCGAGCTTCCACGAAATGGGTGGCAAAAGCTCTTATCAGCGTGTCACAAGGTTGGGAGTGGTAAGGCCTTGTGAATTGATCATGATGTTGTGGTGCCCAAGCTGGATTGCCAAACATCCAAAGAGAAGGGCCGCAATTGTCAAGATTTGATGGCTTGATTCAATAGAAAGTTGGATCACTGATATTAGATATGTGAGTTGTTGTCAGACCTAAATCATTCTCACTTGGAGCCCAAAAGTACGAAATATGAGCATGTTCCGGACCATGGTGTTTATTTTTTTGCCGTCAATTGATGAAACTTTTCCGACATTCTCTGCCATTCCAGCCCCTGTCAAAGGCGTCCTTGACTGTGCGGAAAGACGCATCTTCTCACATCGCATTCCATACCATGATTCTAAATACTGATGGGGAGGCATCCATTTACTGGTCTGACTGTGAACCCATCGCTACCACTGCCCAGGTCCAGCCTGGACATATCACGTGACATTGAAGTTCCCTTCGTTGGCGAGCCAGCTCGGCATACCTACCCGGGGAAACCCATCATTGCCATACCAATCCGGTGGTGTTGTTTTGATGTTAAAACTCATAGTACAGGGAGACGGAACTTGGATCCGAGAGTCCTTCTTGGGCCTGAATGAGACATATGTGCATTGCTGACCTCTGTTGATGTACAACTGAGCCTCTATGGAAAGTCATCGGCGCGTTACCTTGGTTCGATTAAATACCTGCTTAGTGCCAAAGCCGGGGTACCAAGATCAATGCAGAGACACCTGCGCAGTCCAGAGAGCACGGCCTAGTTCATGATGAAGATGTACCAGATACTTGGACTTGTCAACGAGATCATCAACCCCGCGGCTCCATCATATATTGAAATCTCTTCGATCCCGAACCTCGGCATCCTGGCTGCCTCTTCCCTGGTCGTGTTGAATGAGCCCAGCGCAGCTTTTAGGCTCTAATCCACCTGGATCCTCTTTGATTTTGTCTTCAATGTCGATGTCCTAGGTACCAAAATGTAGTTTTAGCAAGGTTTGTTGCAGCGGTGCTTAACCTTTGGGCGGGGAGATCTACTGAACCCTCACGAGGACTGGCGCCATCTGAGACATGCTAGACCTGTGTCTCTGCTCCTCAAGTAACCTCGTGTCTGTGTGAAAAGACAAGACTTATTCCGTTACTTCGATTTGGAGCTTACTGACGGCAACAGATGGGAGAATGTGTTGCCTTGTCATATCGCAGGCAAAATACTTTGTACGTGCTGGTGTGATGTGCCGGGCATCACTAGGTACGTAATCAACCCTTTCGGGAATAGTGGGGCACTATTGAGGTTTTAAAGTGGTGGTTGCTTTGGGCGGTTGCCGTGTCAACATGGCTGTTTACGCAGCCGCCACTTCCGGAGCGACGGCCAGTGAGATCGCCGACAGGAACGAGACCAAGTCAATACTCATCACCTCCCCTCCAGTCCTGCAGTCACCTCTCTTATCCTCCTCTTCCACGTCCAAACCTCCCAAAGCTACTCTTGAACCGACCTCTCCTCTACAAGAAACCTCAAGACCTCCAGAACACTCAATCGAGAAGCCTCTCAGGACCCAGTTCTGATCCAAATCCACTGAATCTGCCCTGAGAGGGCCCATCCTTTGAGGAAATAACTGTCGCACACAGTCGTCTGCGACTGGTGAAAACAGTATAACACAAGACCGCTGCCCGGTCCGCAGCCCCTTGCGCTGCGTGAGGTACGTTGGATCAAGGGACAAATACCATTCGGAGTGGGCAGAGAACTAACAGCTGGTGCTTGTGCAGTCTCGAACCATTGAAGGATCCATTTCCAGACAACAAGAACGACAAACTACCCTTCGACAAGCGACCACTTTCGAACTCATCTCGCCTAAGATGATGTCCAACCAACCTTCATCTCTTCAGCAACGACAAAGGCTACATCGGAGACAAAATTCGACACCCGTTGTAGCCTTCGAAGCCATGAAGGTCTCTGCTGCCATGCCTCAACAACCACGTAACAATCTCCATAGACGGGGTCAATCTTTCGATCTTCAACGAAGCCCCATACGGAAGCAACAGCATGGCAGCACGGTAAGTATGACTAACCTAGGACCAATCCACGGACAACAGATTTTGCGGGAAGCGCAGCAGCAACGAATAGCAAGACCGGGCCAGCAGCAACCAAATATGAACATGGAACTACCCATCTCTCCAGATTGTGGTATGTTCCCGGTGACTACATCAATGCCAACGTCGCCGTACAACAACATGAGAATGAATGCAATCATGCAACAGAACTCTCCAGGCATGACCTTTTCGCATTCCCAACAATACTTTAACGATCTCAACATGTCGATGCAAAACGGAGTGCCAACGGGACTCATGGATGAGAACAGCCTACAATATTTCCATGAAGCTCAGGCACCTCAGTTTCAGCAAGGTGTCGGTATTTCCTTTGACAATCGAAGAATGTCACAGCCAGATCTGCGGGTTCAGACCCAGCTGCGACCTCATACACCTTCACATCAAATCCAGTCTGGTAAGTGCTTGCCCGATCTCGGAAATTTTGACAGGCTATCTGACATTCCTTCAGCACAACTTCCTCTTACACCTCCTTTCAGTCAACACAACCCAGCCGTTCAATACTCACGGTCATTACAAGCATCACCTGCCCTGCAATCGCCCTTTCCAGTGCCTATGACACGGGGTAAGTCCCTTCAAGGAATCATCGAGCACGAGGAACTGGGAGCCGAGCCCATCGGATCACCAAATAAACCTTTGTTTGAAATGGCCGAGATGCCCCTGCCTGAACCACGGAGACGCGCCGGGACCCCACCAGCGGCCCGGCAAACAGAGCCAATGAAGGTCAAGGTTGAGTCGAGCCCAGGAGAGCATGACGAGTTGGAGGCTGAAGTACCCAAGCTCGAAGACATGGTTGTCCCAGACTTTTCAGCCAAGAAGGCACCAGCAGGCAGTGCTTCGCCCGGAAGGCCAGCACTTTCACCCCGCCGTATGTCGATCTCAGACCTCAATCTGGAACCGGGAATCGAGGCATCAATTGAGGAGACCAATATTACACTTGATGACATTGCACAATTCATCGAAGGTCCAGATCCAGTGGACAATAAATGGGTCTGCAAGTATGAGGATTGCAACAAAAGATTTGGCCGCAAAGAAAACATCAAATCACACATCCAGACGCATCTCGGTGATCGTCAATTCCGATGTGATCATTGCAAGAAATGCTTCGTCCGAGGCCATGATCTAAAACGCCATGCCAAAATCCACACGGGTACAAAACCATATCCGTGTCTCTGTGGGAACTCGTTCGCTCGACATGACGCATTGACTCGACACAGACAAAGAGGAATGTGTATTGGTGCATTTGACGGTGTTGTCAAGAAGGTGATGAAACGTGGCAGACCGAGAAAGCATCGACCGGAGATGGATGAACGCCTAGACAAAGCCAATCGAACCAGGCAGAGAACCGTCGAGCAGCACAATGATCCTTACACATCTTCTGCGTCGAGCTGCTCCGTGTCAAGCTGGGGTTCACCGCCAACGGAGACGATGGACAATCTGAGCATCCGCGGATCGTCGCCTTTCGATAACATGGCCCTGTTTGGTATGCCGCAGCACAATCTGCTCAACATGGATCAGATGATGGGCTTTCCTCCCGACACGTTCTCCTTCACCCCTCCACATAGTCCAGGATATTCGACCGGTAACAAGCCTAGTCCTGTCTACCGGGAGCTGACGCCAGCAGAGCTAGGCGAGATTCCAGAGCTGCAACATAGTGATGGATCACAAATGTTGCCAGACCTTCCGACCATGGATAATGGCTTGCCAATGATGGGTGCTACCATGAACATGTCTTCAGGACAGAGTTTGCCCAGTCTTTCACACTCGTGTTCATCACCTGCCGCTGATATGGTGGCTTTTGATTTCTCGGACCTACCAACCAACTCCACCTCGACCATACATTCACCGCAGCTGCCTGTCAAGATGGAGCAGCACGAAAGGAATGACTTTGACAACTTCCTCGACTATGGTGGGATGGAGATGGGTCTGGATCCTTCGTCGCAGGACTTCTTCTCCATTTGAACTGATGGCTTCTAACGCAACGAGAACGTTGACACCGCAACGGGCGCGAGCGCCACTGTCCGTCCTTTGCACGACACCTTGCATATGTAAATGTATTCTAGTCAACTGATGAACGACCTGGGACGATGTATACAGGAAAGGAATGGGAGGAAACTTGGGATCGGCATCGGGGCCGAATTTGGGATGGGTAGCGAGTGCATTTGCTTGTCATGTCATGGATGCTTTTGAGATGGTGCTTTTTATGTCATTCTTTTTTCGGTGTATATCCATTCCTTTGAATGATTTTCGGGACGAGCGTCGGCGCCTAGAGGGTGCCATGCTCAGTTGAGGATGAGGAACTTTCTTTTAATTTCTCCTTGGGGCTCTTCTTGACACTTGTGTGCGCGCGCACTCACACTCCCCCAGCCACCCGAGAGGGAAGTGACCCAGTCCAAGAAATGCCAGGCGACATACACAGCAAGCCAAGCTGAGCAGAGGGCTCCAAGGAGTCCAGGGATGCTGGGAAATGACAAGACAGGCACGTGCCAGGAAGGAAGGAGGAAAAGGAAATCTTTCGGGCGGCGCTGCAAATCAGACATCAGACATTCATTCATATTCATATTCACATAATCATTTCTTCTCTTCTTGTCTTTTGTCTCTTGAGACTAACTTTGGTGGTACTCGTTACTTGTTGGGAAATAAGAGTGGCAGCGCATTGTAGTGTAGTAGTGATGGTAGGTGGTGGTTATGGTAGACTCGATAGTTAAGCCAACAATGTGCTCAACAATGTCCTTGAAAGTCGTCTGTCTGTCTGTCTCCATGTCACGGGTCGTTGGACTGTGTACTTTATATGCATGCTTGTTGCTTGCAGCTCCTGTCTCAGTCAGTGGTCAGTGAGCAGGTAAAGCTTGCACTCCAGGCATCCCTATCTACTCCGTTCCATGAAGTGAAGAGTCACTTCACATCTGGAGGCAAGAAAGAAGTAATAATATTCTCGCATGCTCGGCTGACTGACTGACTGGCCAGTCTGTGCGCCGGTTGTGCTCCTTCTCCACCATGACCCATTGTGTCTGCTGTTCTTTGGTACTTTTTCTGTGCTGGCTCTCTCTCTCTCTCTCTCTCTCTCTCTGTGTGTTGGTCGCATGTGGACGATTGAGGAAAATGAGACGAGCTGAGCAAAGGGACGCACGAGGATCAGGGAAAGGAGACGATCCCCGTTGATGTTTTCGCAGCCTGGAGGACCAAATCTGGAAGGCGCTTTCGCGTTGCAATTTCACTCGCATCTTGTCCTTCTGGCAAGGCTCTAGTCAACCCAAGTGGTCCGCTCCCATCCGCAAGACCGCGAGGATGGCAGCATTTCGTGCCCCAGTAACAAGAGCATCAGAAGAATAGAGAAAGATCTTTGGAGCAGATGAGATTGCGAGTCGCGATGGTACTGTGTGAGCTTCACGAGTAGTCGAAATGATGGGACCGCTGGGTGCAGCTTGAGCCGAGGGTTTGGTCTCTCCGCACCTAGACAGCTAGGTCATTTCTGACCTCTTCGCGGTGTCAACCAGCATACGTGATCTGCAAGGGAGCAGGGCTGTAGGCAGCAATGTTGATGTCGACAAGGTAGACTCAGCAGATACACGCAGTGTAAAATACTGCGAATGTCAAAGCTATAGAGAAATTGCAAATTGTCCCCGGTCGAGTCCGATTGACTACCGCTTGAAACAAGAATTCGTTGATGACAACGGAATTGCACAAGCGTGAGCGGTGACATGTCGTTCGGGCGATGGAAGTAACACGCATATCAAAAACCTGGATTTCCGGGAAAGAGTGTGGCGGAAACCTTCAGGGCCGGTATCAACGCCATCCGAAGCAGCTGTTATGCGATAGCTTCCGTTTAATGCCGCCGTGACTCTGTCGCGCCTTGGACGTCTCATCCGTGCCCTATTTGCGAAAGGTCTGCTGTGGGCATGCTTGCCACAACAGTCCCAGCACCTCCTTTCCCGTTCTTCCGTGCCCTTGTGCCATGTTTGGGTGAAACTGAGTTTATCAGGTCAGCGTGAAAGCCCATGCAAGGGCACACGTGGAAATTGAGGCTACCACGGTCAAAGTGAGGCTTTCTTGGTGTGTAAATCGGTGCTTTGACATGTTCAATGCAGGAGAGGCGTAAGAGTCCCTCTCTTCGGATTGGCAGAACGCTGCTCCACCTTGGTAGAGCCAAAGGATATTTGTGAGCAAATAACAGAGTGAGGCTGGGAGTCACAAAATTAGCCCAGTCGTAGGACCGCAGAGTCCGTGCTCAGTCCTGGCACAGCTTGCAACTTCAATCAGTGGTAAACTCCTTTTGACATGGTGGCACATCCAGCACAGTGTCGGAGGGGAGAGGAGGTCAACAGAGGCCAGTGGGCAAAGGGGCCAACAGGATGCCAGAGAGTCCATTGGCATTGGTGCACTGCCCTCGTAGCGGTTAATTTCGTGCCGACGGGGCCAACCATCCATAGAAAGACACCAGAGATCGACCTCCCCCAAGCATGTCGTTTTCGGGACGGATTGGGTTCAAGCATACAGACCAATCGCCTCGAGATCCAAGCATTGTGGGCAGCCATCGCCTCTCTTCTCTCGATGGCTACAGGCATCGCAAAGCCCTAGCACGTTGCTCCTCAAGACACCGTGCCTGTGACTAGACTGTCCAGAGGGAGTTCGCTTTAATCACTCAGTTTGATTGATAAGCTAGGAGATCGTGGCTCAAAGGCTTTCAGCCGTCGGATAAGCTGTTACCTGCCTCAGACCTTGGAAAGGGGGGGGCTGACGTCGACATCCAGCAGACGCGTTCGTGCCCGTTCAATGGCCCTAGCTCCGCCACAAGCGCCGAGGTCATAGTGGACAGGAGAGCTCCTTCTAGGAGAAACTGACAGAGAGCCCAGACAGTTCATGCAACAGTGGTCGATCAGAGGACGATCAGGAGAGAGTGAGGCATTGTGACAGGGACTAGTCAGGCTGATATTTAAGGAGGCAGAACCCAGACCACCCGAAGCTGGCTTGGGCCGGAATGTTACTATGTCGTCGGCAATTTGTCCGTAAGGAAGACCCCGGAGATGCGAGGTGCGGGTAAGAGCGGGTAGATACGCTCCTCGTGGTGCAGCATGTCACGCAGATTGTCACAGATATTTCCAGAATCGCGGTGTCGGTTATGATTGTGGAAGTGATCACCAAAATAGCCAGATGTTTGCGAACCTGCCGAAACCAGACTGCACAAGCGCCGTTGGCTTTGGGACGGACAGCGATCGTCGGGCAGTCGAAGTGTGAAGTTGTTCGAGGGCATGATCAACCTCTCTACGAAGTTTGATGTGACTTCCAGCAATTACTTAGGTCAAAGAAGTGCGATATCTGGTCTCTTTCTTGAAGCCAAATTCGGTCCCACACCAGAAGTTCTTGGAACACACTTTGTTCTCAATCGGGCACGGATCAGCCAAAAGGGGAGCCTTGCAGCCTCTGATTGGGTCGGTCTTCAGGCATTCCTGGGTGATCTTTGGGCCTCGAAGGTGGTCAAGTCGCTTCAGGGGGTGCTTCCTGGAAACAGGATTGGGCACCCCGCACCTCAGATGCGATTACTTGGGCACAAGGACCCCATGTACCGAGTTTCAGGCCACAGGCAAGTTGGTGGCGCGCCAGGATGACGTACTTGTCACACCTGTTTCCCGGTGAACAGGTTTTTGAGTTGTATCTCTTGTTGATTGGACTAGCTTCATCGACTTTGTCGTTCCTCAGTACGTGTACATACGGTTTGAGCTGGAAAATGGTGTTTTGACCGAAGAGGAGAATCAGCACGGAGCTTTCTGGGAGCGAGACCTTCAGGGCCCAGTTGAGGACAGTCCAGGGCTCAAAAATGCTACCAATCACGCTTAGCTGGCCTCAACGTTGAGCGGAATGAGTGGTGTTAACAAAGCCTGCAGGAATAAGAATCCACTTGGATTAAAGGATGCATTTTGTAAAGCTTCGGCGGTTTGTGAGAGGTTCGAGAAACAGTGCATTTTCTGAAAAGTCTCCAGGGCCATTGGGCCTGACGGGCACCGGTCAGAGTAATTTGTGGAAACAAAGGTGGTACGAGAACCTGGACTCCGCCACAGTGTCCAGACAACTCTAGGAAAAGGGTGGACCAAGCCAGAACCGGATTCCACGTGTGCAAAGGTGTATCGACTCTGGATTCGGTGGGCGCTTTTTGCCCTTGGGGACCGAGAGAATTGAGCGGTGAGAAGCAGCTTTGCTTGCATTAGGTAGTCCCGCATAGCACATTGCATAGTGCAGAAGTTGCAATGAGACTATTGCCTGTGGAATGGCTGAGCCAGTGCAAAAGGGAAGACGCCGACGCCGAGGCCTCAGGTTCCGTGGGCATTGGGGGCATTGTGGGCTTCGTGGGCCGATGGGCTGGTGCTGAGCTGCTAGATGCAGGGTCGCCAACCCCGTCCCCGCCAGTTGCTCAAGTGTGGATAGAGTGTTATTCCGTGCATTGCTGATCGTTTTCTTCAGATCTTTCCGTGTGTAGGTATGAGATGAATGGCGCATATTTTCTGGCACTTGGGCCATATGGAGGGACATGAAGAGGAAGGAGAAGTGTCGATCGGATATCGTGCCACTGGCAAATTCCTTCAGTTTTGTCTGCCACCTCTGCAGACGAAGCCCCGACTACGGTGCCCCAGGGACACGTGTGCAGGAATTGGCGTGTTTCTGCAGCCTCAACAGGCACGGATTAGGGTTGGACGGGCGCCTGGATAGCGTGATCTGGGAGAGGATGGAGGAATGGACTTGACGGAGCGAGGAAAATGGTGAGTCGATAAAGGTCAAAGTGAGGCGAACGGCTGTCAAGGTGCGAAGGGGAGGCGGCGGCTGTGATTGGCTGGCGGCTGACTTTGCCTGCGCTGATTGGCTCACTGACACCAGGGCGTGGAAGACTTCAGCCATTGCAAGGCAACCATTAGTCGAAGGGTTGCAGGACAAGTTGGATTGGAACTCTGACTCTAAGCATCAAGACGCTCGGAGAACCAATCTCCTCTGCCGTATCACTACACAGAGGTCATTGGCCGCGGCGACTCTGCCCCGACCCCCTCTCTTCCGAAGCCTTATATCTCCTTCGAGGCTCTCACCATCGACTGTATTCTGGTCTCTATCATGGCAGCAACTTCACAATCTCAATCTCCGTAGGTCAGGTGGCCTAAGTATCGAGCTCACAGCTTTTACCAGCTCCGGTCGTCCCATATCTATACGTTTGTGTCAGGTTGACACCACTCCAACAACCCTCTCCTCATAACCCAAATGCCTCAACCAACAAGTCCACCCAGAGATTACTGGATATCAGGCTATGGCCTGTCTCGACATATTGTTCTTCGACAGTTGCAGTACTTCCTCGGACCCTCTGCCACCGTGAGGCCATATTCATATCGTGTATGAGGACCTCTTCCACCCGTGACAGGTCACAAGCTGACGGGAGCCTAGGGCCGAGAAGGATTCCTCATCAATGGTCCCGAGCTGACCAAGGTGAGCTGGGTCGCCACCTTCACGGGGTACAAGAAGCTTACAGCAGGTCCCAGGAGCAAATAGAAGACCTCAAACGACAGTCGGAACAATATGAAAGGCAACAAACAATGCGCATGTCCAACAGGGTCAGCAGTGGTACCGAGGACGAGGACTGCGACATCAACGAAATTGTCACCATCAATTCGAGTCGGAGGCACAACCTCGCACATGCGTCTGCGTCCCATTACAAGCGTCCTCGGTGACCATTCGTCACAATGGGCGGGAACAGCATCTTGCTGCAAAAAGTTCTTCATCAGAAAAGTCCACATGACCTCTTAAGTCACCCAACATGTTCGGCTCCCCAAGGAAAAGCCGAGAGGCCCGCTGCTGGTCGGCTGGTCTGCCGGATGTCACGAGGACCACACATTGGTCCAGTCAGAGGTTCCAAGTCATGCATTGCGAAGCTGCTGTGGTGCGTGCCTGGACGAACGAAGCACTCTAGATGAGGATTGGGGACATGGCAGGTTGCAGATTTTCGAGCATGGAGGAACGGAAATCGGATTCGTCAGAGACTTGCAGGTCGCTTAGCCTTTTGGGAAGCTTTGTATGTATATGCGGGTATGGTGGAACTAGGGATTCGTGGCAACTCTAGGTGTTTAGCACTTGCGTCGCAGAAATGCCAAATGCCCTCGGTTCATTTGGCGCTGCAGAACCCAGTGTGGAGCGTTCGATTCTCAGGGGTACGCAGCATTGGCGATTGCTGTGAGTCAAGTAAGAAAACCGGGGTTGTGGTGGAGGCTGTTTAGCGGTGCGACAAAACACAGCACCTTGCGTCGAGAGATGCACCTCAAGATCCTCTGTAGGTTGTATAGGTCCACGGACCGACCAATACGGGCACATGGTAATGCCGCTCGCCCTTTTTAACATAGAATTTGACTTCGACCTCGGGCCAAAAGCTCTCGACGCCCTTCTCTTCATACCATGGACCGACCTCGAACTTGATACTCCAAGCGATTCGCTCTCCGTGGCTGTACCCCTCCAGAACATCCGACACACTCCTGCCGGCAGATTTCTCCCACTCTTTGACGCGTCCGTCTTCATTTGTAACGGCAGCGAAGCTCACTGCAGGTTGGGAAGATGTGTTATTGTTAGACGACAGCAGGGTCAATATGGCTTTGAGGCCAGCCGCAGGCGTCCCAGACAGCGTGTTGAGGACATGGCAAGTGATCGGAGAGGTCATTGTGTAGCACTGAGTGTGGGATTGTACAGTATGTTGCGCTGCAGAGTCTCAGTGGTGCAAAGAGATGAATAAATATTTTGACACTGAGTTCCAAGTCGGCCGGAGGAGGCCGACGACGTCAAGACGAAAGAAGAAAGTTGCAGCCACCCAGCAGCTGGTCCCAAAGTTTCCCTGCACCTCATCGTTATCGGTGGAGCAGCTACGGTCGAGCGTTGTTTATCGGACAGATGTACGGAGGAGTATTTCGCACCAGAGGAATCAATTGTCTCAACACACCGAGTAGACATGTGAAGAAACCTTGGTTCTTCGCTGTGTCCTAATCACTATATCTCTGTCTCGTCTTCGTCTTATTAAACTTCCTGATATCTTCCCTCTGCCGCAAAAGGGAACACATCTCACCCGCCAAGGCAAGTACTTGGCCATCCGCTACTCACAAACGTCCTCATACTGTCCACATGTGCCTGTATATCGCGAGACCATTACGAATCACCCTCGCCACTGTAGACCTTTACCGACATTGGTGAAGACTCGGCGACCGGATGATCACCACCGTGATTGATGCACAGCCTCATGCAGTGAAGAAGACGGCGTATGGATGCCTGACACGCGCTTGTTCTTCATGGTGGCCGTGGGCTTTGGCCATATCAATATCGGCCAATTGACCGAACGACTAGGATGAGATGATTGGATCCCTCAAGCCCATGCGCCTTGCTTACCTAGTCTTGCTAGTGCAGATTCGCCTAACACAAGACTTCATACGAGTAAAGAAGGGCTTGTGACTTGTACTCGGAAGTCTCCCTGAAACGCTTTCACGGTCAGGACGCTGACATGAAGACAGACCCTTTTCACCGCTTTGTGTCAGACTGCGATGTAACACAGGCACCAACGGGCCAAATTGACTTTCCTTTCTGCAAATTCCTATCAGTTCTCTACAACAATATTCAATATGCTCGACCGTAGCGCGACGAGGTTGCGAAGCACGTGAACGACTCACTACTCGATTGGGTGCGTGTGGCGTTCTGCAGACACGCAGAGTGAGACGCACCACTACTCTGGATTCACCACGCATTTCCGCCCTCTGAATATTGGCAACAGGATCCCGGCTCCAGCCTCTGTTTAGTCTAAGCTTTGCACTTTCCTTTTCACGTCGAGCATGGGAAGCCTGAAGGCGGGAAGAAGGACAAAAGAGGCAGTTGGTACGGTTTATGGGCTCTATATCCCTGCTGACATGATACGCGCCGAGGCCTCCCCCCCCACAGCCTGGTCAGAATACCGCCCCAGGAGGCAAATCAGCTTGTGGAGTGCAGACACTTCGATGAGGGAGGCTATGGCCGGTAATGAAGCGAAGCGGGCTATATATGAGGAAGGTGGGTGTATGTGTGTGTGCTATGGGTTTCCTTGAGCTGCCTCACTCTGTGTCCCTTCTCTCGCTCAACATCATCTATATCATAGTCCTCCCCCGCTCCACGATCGACAAAGTAAAAGACCCTCAACCGCCTTTTAGATTCTCAGCACAACATGACGAACCTCTCGGCCGCGACCGCGACCAACCCAACCAACCTCCCACCGCGCTATGAGATTCGAAGACTGACGGACGAGCACATCGAATGGGCCAAGGCACTGGTCGTGCACACGAACCTGTTCTACTCGCCCGTGTGGCCGGTGTGCTACCCGGAAGCCAAGACGGAGCGGCTGTACCGTAGCTACCACGCGGCCGACTACCTGGTGCGGCACCAGATCGGGTCGGGCCACAGCTTCGGCGTCTTCGACCTCGAGTACCGGTTCAGGCGGGAGGAGTCCAAGCCCACGGGGGGCAAACTGTACTGGGAGCTCAAGGACACGACACTCGACGCGGACCAGTTAGCGGAGCAGATGGACTTCCCGCTCGTCAGCATCGCCTTGGCGTACGACGGCTTCCACCCCCTGGACGGGGAGCAGATCGGGCCTCTGGTCGCCTGTCTCCCCCTCTTCGGGACCTTCTACCACGTCCTCGAGCTCCGCGACCCTCGCGACCCGACCAGCTGGCAGCCCACGGGCGAGAAGCAGGTTCTCATGCGCAACGCGACGTGCACTCGCCACGACGCCGAGGGCAAAGGACTGATGAAGGCCCTCGCGCAGTTCTTGATGCGCTATGCCGCTGAGCAAGGCTTCCGGGGCATCCAGATCGAATGCTTCGCCGACGCCGTCACAAAAGTCTGGTCGCAGCCCCCTCCTCCCTTCAAGGGGACAATCGTCAGCGAATTCAACACCTACGACTACGAGGAAGAGGTCGAGGGCGAGGACGGTGTCAAAAAGACCATCAAGCCCTTCGGCGACCTCAAACAGAGAGCAACAAAGGTCTATTGCGACCTGAAACCGTGAACATGGGCATGCAAACCCCACGCTACCTTCACACGCACTTGCAAGTGTAGCGGTCCTGGCGGAGTGAGAAGAGCTCTAGGTAGGCCTGAGGGAAGAATGGACAGAGCTCAAAGATAGAGCATGAAGTCTTTATCATTGTAGGCCATGGCCATTTCTGGGACGCAGAGGTCTGTTACCATGGTAGCTGAGCAGACACTAGCCAGACCTTCCTCTAGCCCTTCCCTATTTCTCAACACTATGATACAGAGACGCATCCCTAGACCTGCAATACACAGTTTCAAGTTTGCTGTCTCTTCATCCACTACCACCCTCCCCCCTCCATCTTTCCCTTTCCCAGTCACTCACTCTGTACTCACTCCGTAAAGACCTTTCCTGCTTCCACAACCTCGAAACACTTGACGGTATGTTCCCAGACCTTGATCCTCGCATCCTCCCTATTGATCTTCTGGTATGCCTTGACGTTGAAATTGCTCTCGCCATTCCAGGTGAGCGAATACACGCCACTGCCTGGCGTCCCTGCTGTTCCTGTGATGACTCCCTCTGTCGTCGTCGTCGTCGTCGTCTGAGAACTACCACCATCGGCGGCGTCGGTGGCGGTTGGTGAAGCTTGAGCCGGGTGTGCCGGGTACAGGTCCGACGCGAGCGACAACATGCGCTCTCCACACTCGGCCGGAGGCACGGTCAACAGGCGCCCAAACAGGGGGAGAACAACCCAGTGGAACAGGATCCTGAACCACATGGGCAGTTCTGTGCTGTGAAAGCCCGGGCCGACGACGAGGCCGGGGAAGATGTGGACCAGGCTCAGTTTCCTCGGGTGGCGCTGGGCCAGCTCCTCCATAAACAGCGTGTGCATGTAGCACATGTGCGATCGCGCCCGCGTGTACTTGTACCGTGTCGTGTCGCGGAGGGACAGATCGTCCAAGTCCAGGTCCCCCTCCATCCCTGCGGCGTAAACCGACACCACCGTGGCGGCGGGGAGACGGGAGTTGAGGAGGAGTGGCAGTAAGTTGGTGATGATCCTCATACGGGAATAGTACATGAGCGACATAGTCACGTCGATGCCCTCTTTCGTATCTTTTTTAATTTTGTGGTATTGTCAGCACAACTCGCGCGGCCACGGGAAGGAGGGGGCTTGTGTTTCTCCGCCGGCAATGTGCAGAGCATACCTTTGCGTGGAAGAAAAGGCATTCCCCCCTGAGATACCATGAGGTAGTCGACCCGGGAATCTTCTTGACCCTCGTCTTTCTCCAGACGGATGATCTCGGCGCAAACCTTGTCGACGTCGCCAAGCAGAGAAAGGTCTTGGGCCTGGATGAACTTGAATTGGCCCTGTGGGCAGATTCCACGACACTCGGCGAGCATGTCTTCGGCCGCTTGGGCGTTTCTCCCCACCACGTATGCCCGGAGTCCTTTACCGCCCTGAGCTTCGGCGGTAGCCAGTGCACGCAGCGTCACTTGTCCGATGCCTCCTGTACCACCGAAGAAAACGGCCACTAAAGGCTGACTCTGGACCAGGGCTTTGCCCAAGGCGCGGGCCGTGTCCAATTTGACCATGGTGACAGATGAAACCAGGGAAAACAGGTCGAGACGAGGAACGTGAAAGACCCTCGAAGCTCTGAGAAGGGAGTTCCTTTTCTAGGAAGAATTTCTGCCACAGACATGAAGTAGGGACCGAGTCCCCGTCCCTGTTGTTTAAGATGAACCAGTTCCTGAAGCAGTGTAGGTAGAATGGTACAATGGGCTAAGGCCGCTAGGGCATTGAGTTTGCCAACTGATATTCAGTAAGTGGGCACGCACTAACTGACATTCGTATTCCCAATGATGCTTATATTGTCGGTCATATCCACCTTCGGACTAGTTGACGGCAGATTTGGTCGAAGAAATGAATATCTTGACAGCATCTATGTCAGTCATTGCAGGACCCCAAGTTCATCACCGATGGTCCATGCTGTAATCCAAGAGAGGGGTAACAGGACAGTATCGGTCGGTGAAGTATGGGACTCGGGACGCCTTTGACCGAAACTCGACTGCGGTATTTGTGTGGCTCTGTCGCAGACGATACCTTTGGTTCAAAAACGGCTGCTCCCGAGTAACGTATCTTCGGGATACATGTCAGGCGGCCGTATTCGTGTAAGTCGGTGCTTGAGCCTTGAGCCGTCAATACGAAAGGGATGAAACCCGACGGACTCTGTGGCGATGGTCAACCGACAACAATGACGACCCCCATAATATAGAAAAATCTCACCTAACGGGAGATCAGCCGCTTAGAGGCTATCTCCTGTAAACAATGAATCGCAAAGAAAGGACAGAGGGGGGAGATCTTTACAGAATCACGAATTCGATGGCTGCTCGACTGTTGGATCAGCAAGGAACTTGTGAGAGGCACGTCTACCAAGGCTGTGAGGCTCGCTTGAAAAAGGGGGGGAGAATTGGCACCAATCTAGCTTGAGCTTATGAGGCTAAGGCAGATCCCATCAGCATGAAGCATATCCTCGGATCTCAACAGAGTCGCTCAGTTGCCTTTGACTTTTCCATGCGTCAGGCTAGCCATGATAGGCCATTGTCGGGAGGCGATGTAAGGCTGATAGGTGGCATCGACCTGACGTGTCTAAGAGCGTGTCGGTTGGTCAATGAGAGTGTCTGACTGAGTAATAATATGTGGTAGGTGGCACAGTGCGGGTAGCAAATGCCGTGGCCTAATAAAAGAGAGCTACAAGTGGCTCTAATTAGTATGTAGCTTGATGTCGTGGGGGCTAGAATCTTCCAAAGAGCCTCTTTGCCTCTTAGCATCCCATCAAAGCCTTGCTGCTTGTTCCTTGATCTCTCCTTTCCTTGTCCCTGTCCATGAATTCTCAACAATGTGCCAGATTCGCATCCGCTTTCTCCCCCGTCAGCATATGGGCCTGACCTACAAGTCATCGTCAACGCTTGATGGTACACCAACACCCACCACCACCCCAAGCCTCTTCCCCCAAGTCTCTCCGACACCCACGCACACATACAAATCTATACTTCTCTCCTCCGAATCCCACAAAAGAGTAGGACTAGGAGGCTCTCAGAACGAATGACAATGCGCCATATTCCTGTTCTTTGACGTGTTGCATCTCATGGTACTGGGTACGTAGAGGGAAAAGGCGGTGAAGCATCTCATTGTACTCGGTACAAAAGCAGCCGTTACAACTGACAGGAACGGATAGTGCTCGGCCTTGAAGTTCCGGGCTTGTGGCTTTGTGGCTTTCCGCTAAGAAAAGAAGAGAGAGAGCTCCTACAAACATGGCAATGGAAATGTTGAGGGCCCCATGTGAGGATGGAACGACAAGTCCAGGTCCTCGTACATGTATCAAAGGAGCCACCCACCTGAAAGAAGCACTAAAGCAAGAACATGCAGTGTCAAGACAATTTGGTCTTCCCAGTGGCCCACACACACAGATGAGATGACCCAGTCTTCCAAGTGCCAGGGTGCACAATCACAGTCGCAAGACTGGTCAAGGTTGAAGCCTCCCCCCGAGTCCCAAGTCCCAAGTCCACAATTCGACCGACTACAGACAGCTACGAGTTCGAATGCCTCCCTCCCTTGATCGGCGATGCGCATGGTGCATGCATGGGCGACTCCGTAGCGTGACTGCGACCCACGCCCACCCCCGACACGACTTACGAGTATTACTCGTATATTGACCTTCCTCCACCCTGGGTACTGCCGAGATGGAGGAGGCTACTGGGGCCGAATGACCTTCTCAAAGTGGTCCTATTCATGCGTTCAGGATGGCTGAAATGTTTCGTACTGCAGGAGCTTTCTGTCGGCGATGGCATTCCCTCAAACTGAATGTTTGAACCGTCCTTGAAAAGGAAGCCCATGGGTTTCCCCCGTCGTCGCAAACACCCCATCTCAGTTGAGTCGAGTCGCATGCAGTGACTCGCAGGCTGCAGCGGCGTCAGGGTACAGGTCAGACGCCTTGGCTACCAGTACTCGGTACTCGTCGTGCCCGCTCTTGCCACCTGCGTCACGGATTGGGTGCCCAAGTGCCCAGCCTATACAATACTACGACAGGACACCCTGGTGCCCTGGTGGCCCCTGTTCGGTCTGCTCGGTGGCTGGCTGGATGTACGAGTCGATTGAGGATTCGGCCAGCTCATGAACCACCCCCAATTTGTGTTTGTCCTAACCCATCCAGCTATCCAGCTCGAATCCTTTGCCCTCCCCTTAAGTGTTCTCGATTGTTCATGCCTTGACACCTGAGCAATGCACTTACTTACTTGTATAATCGTCAGGGTCGAGACAAGAAGATTTCCCAAGCAAATTCCTTCTGCCAGATCCGTCCAAGTCGGGAAGAAGCGGTTGCGGTTGAGCGAGGTATGCCATCCTTTCCAGGAGACGCAGGCTTGGGTGGCATACCTGGCGGCTACTCGTACCCTTTTTCCTGATTACACACAGGTCCCTCGCTCTACGCTCCTGATATTAGCCAACTGTGACCGTCGATATTGACATCCACAACACCCATTAACCCACCCATCTCCTCTTAGTTCCCATAAGCTTTAGTTTCTTTTCATACTGATCAAGCACTCGTGACCCTCTGGCGGGGACTGTAGCAAACATTCTGACCCGGGCCGGGTGAGTCCACCCATAGTGGAACAAACCATATCGTCTCGTATCGTGTGGCATCGAATCGGGTCGTATTGCTGGATGGATGGGGCAGGCCCACGAGTGACTGAGAGCGACTGAGCAGCGACTCAACTCAGAGCGAGTCCCAAGTCCAAGTCCAAAGTACATTTTTTACCTTTTTCAAGAATCCCCTTCTCCCTTTCCCTTTCCACTTCCCCTTCCGCTCCCGATCACAAAGCATAGTATCCATCAGGCACCGGACAACGGACATCGGACATTGCACACGGGCTCGGGTCGAGAAAGATGGATATCCAGGCACGGGGTAGATGGGCAGATGGGTACACACAGCAGGTACTCTTTTGTAGATCGCGACCAGATGTTCTCAAGGACCAAACACAAACACAAACACAGGCACAGGCACAGGCACGAAGAACTAACACGAACAGCACCTGAATACCCTAGGTAACCTACCAGCCTACCTAGGTAAAAGGAAAAGCGACAAGAAAAAATTAAAAAGAAACTCTGGAAAGAAAAACTTGACTTTGTGCTAACTTTGACCTAATATCAAAACACTTACCTTGTACGAGTTAAGTCGCAACCTCAACCTCAACCTCAACAAATCGACCTATCAACCTTTCGTAGGGATGGATGTGATATACAAGCACACAAGCACACAAGTCTGTGACTGACTGCCAAGTAAACTCTGAATTACAATCACGACGGGGACTGGGGACTGTGGCCGACTAGGAACTCAAAATCCGCCACTTGGGTGGGTAGATGGTCGCTCGCCGATTCTACTCTGTTCAAATGTTTGCTTCTTCTTCTTACCATGGGACTCGTGCCCCCCGAGGGGGAGGGGGGGGGGTGTCCGCGAGTCAAAATCACGATCCACGATTCCAATCACTTCCACTCAGACAACGCTCGATCACAACCTTCCCCTCCCCCTCGTAGATCACGATCGAAAATCACATCCCATGTCCTTCTTGGCTAGTGGTTGGCTGGCCGGCCTGCCCACCATCTCCTTCTCTTTTAGCCGGTAGATGTGGCCAGGCCAGGCAATACCAGGCAGGCAAGCCCAGGTTGGTTGCTTTGCGCCATGACTAAACTGACTCCCCCTCTCTGGTGCCTCCGGTAACTGAAGACAAGGGTGCATCTTGGGGGGCGTTCGAGGGCGTGTTTTCACGTTCTGGGAAAAGGGCCGGGACAAGTACGATTGAGTAGGTAGAAGATACCCACACACACCTCTCCTCCTCCTCGTCTCTGGGGGGGTCCCTCCTTGAGGCTCATGCCGACCAAGGAATGGATGGATGGAAGCCATAGAGTGCAGGACGCCAATACACCCCCTATCCAATGGCGTCGAAAATGCAAGGTCTAGACTTCGTTGTTATACTTTGCTATGCTTTCCCCGGGATCCAGAAGTTGAGAATACATCTTCTTGCAAGGGAACAAAAGCCCGAGGGGAGATGGAACACTAGCGGTCGATTTCTGGCTCATTGAGCAATGAATAGATGTGATCAAGACCCGCCAGTGGCTACTCTTGGGGTGATGGCCAGCATCCATCTGAAATAGCGTGTGAAAAACAAAAAGTAAAAAAACAAAACAAAAAACAAAGTGGACGAGACCAACTCACCTGGCCATCTATTCCCACCTGGTTCCAAAGTGCGGATTGGAAGCATAGCAATGCCACATACCCCCATAACCAACCTTGGTCCATCAATAGGGAAGCTTACCTTCTCCCAAGGAAACGCAACCTTTTGCTCCAATCGACCATAGAAATCGGGCGTCAGGCTGTGGCGACAAAGGGTTGGGACAGACCGCCTCCTTCATGTGCAATTCTAGGCGACGCGACAGGGGGAAAGGGAAGCTGTCCACGGGGTCCGTCCGCCTGACACATGCTCACAAGTATCAAAGTCCTGTACAGTCATCGTTCGCTGCCGGGATAGAGTAGAGCCATGGCGCCGTGATTGACCGAGTCGTACTGGGGCGTGAGGGTCCATTTGCAATCGGGGTCGTCTGTGCCTGTCGGTCATGGTGATCGATATCCTACCGCGATGTGGCCCGGAGAGAAGAATAACCATCGCCACCATACCATCAACGGATCTCTACAATCCACACCAGATACACACTGCCTGTTGTCCCAGCTATCCGTACGCATTGCATTGTTTGTGTTGTTTTGTGACTCAAATCTTTCCTGCCCAGGGTTCTCGTGTTCCAGTCCCAGTCCTCTCATGAGTATTCACCTATCTAGCCCGCTCCATCTGCCACGTCTTTCTGTGAAGAAGAGAGTAATAGTCCCAATCTGAAAGTCTCTCCATGTTCCGCATGGCCACAGTCAAGCCTCAGCTTCCCATTCAATCTCTTCCCTGGTCTCCTAGATGATGACCCTGAACTGCAAAATGAAAATCACAACTTTTTTTGATAAGTCAGAAAAGGAAAATGGCCGGCGTCGAGGACTTTGCGGAAAAGCCTCGAGGTAGCCGTGGTGGTGTCTCGTGTGTTGAGTTGTCGAAGCAATATCTTGTAAAAGTACAGTCTGGAGAATGGCCTGGGCGATCGAGGGATATGACCTCCGGGGCGACGTCGAATTCGCATGTCGAATAGACAGACACTTATCCATCGAAGAAGTTTCGAAGCACGTCGTCATGAGCCTGCCCGTCACATCATTTGATCTTGAGTCATGCCGCCCGTCGCCTCTTGACCCTCCATCGCTTCGCTGCCGTTGGTATTGGTGTATTTGACGTAGCTCAGTCCAAGAGGTCGACCACCGTACATGTAGCCGGTGAATTTCGCTGCCAACTTTAGCGCATATCATGGATGAGAGAGGGAGTGAACACACAGATGGCCGTCTCAGCGTTGTCGGCACTGTCGAACTCGACCACACCAGTTCCTCGAGATCGTCCACTCGGTTCATATTGGATCTCTGCACGTTCAACTTTGCCAATAGTGGTGAACAATTCGACCAAATCTTCGTTGCTCGTAGACCAAGGAAGCTGCGCCGCGGTGAGCTTGTCAATTTTCTCCAGCTGGAATCAGGAAGCAACTCACGTTTCGCACGTAGATCGTCTGGCTTCTCTCGCCGCCAGAGGTCGCAAAGTCGGTGAATGGGTTGGGTGCTGCTGGTTCTTGAGCCGCGCCACCACCACCATAACCACCACTGCCGCCGCCGCTGCCACCGCCTCCTCCTCCTCCATACCCACCTCCATACCCTCCTCGGGAATAGCCGCCACCACCATAGCCTCCACGGCCACCGAACCCTCCTCTGCCACCGCCGTAGCCACCACGCATGGGGAATCCGCCACCGAACCCTCCTCGTCCGCCATATCCCATGCCAGGTCCACCACTACCCGCGTAGCGATCCTCCCGGACCTCGAGGGCGCGACCATGCCAGTCATAACCGTTGAATTGTTGAATTGCGTTACGAGCGTCGTTAGGCGATTCGAAGGCGACGATTCCGGTCCCCTTAGGACGACCACTTGGGTCCAGGTGCACATCGGCCCGAATGACCGTTCCTTCCTGAGCTGCAATATGTAAGATATAATGTCAATTTGTCGACGAACAGGCGCCACTTACCAGCCTGGCGAAAGAGATCTTTCAGATCTTGCCAACCAACGTTGAATGGGAGCTAGGGAGTCCATGTCAATAGATCGTTCCAAGAGCAGACACCAAAAGGAAAAGAGTAAACAGACATTGGAGATGTAGAGCTGTCGGCCGCCGCCGCCGCCGCCACCACCTCCGCCACCACCAGCGGCCATACCACCACCATAAGGACCACCGCCATATCCGAAGCCACCTCGCCCGCCTTCAAAGCCGCCGCGAGCGGAAGGGCCGGTGAAACGGGGCTCGGTTTCGCGATCCTATTCGAAAAATGAACGCAGTCAGCAAGATTGGGAGATGCGAGCCTTTTTTCGCGTCGATGGAATGGTTGCGCACCTCTCGAACGTAAACGAGACGGCCCATGAGGCTTTGGTTGCTGAGTGTTTGGATAGCCTGTTGGGCTTGTTCCCTATTTGCGTATTCCACAATCCTAAATTCAGTCAGAAAAGAGGTCCAGAGCATACAAAAAGGGCAAAAGAAGCAAGCACTTACCCGCATCCCTACATTAACCCGTGGACCAGGTCCAACCCGTCAATCCAACGTCCAACAAAAATAACCAAAAAGGAAGACCAGTAGAACCAGCCGCATCACACAATGGCGCCCACCTTCGACATTCCATTCGGAAGAGTTAAGACATCAGCAAAGAGAACTTCTCCAGCTAATTTCGGCCGTCAGTAAAAAGCTGTGAATCTCACAAAAGACTCTGGAACTCACCTTGTCTCATGAAATCTTTGAGATGGTGCCATTTGACGTCGTAAGCCAAATTGCCCACATAGACACGACGGTCTTGTTGAGAAGACTCGCGTACTGATTGCATCATTTGTTCTTTTGCCGCCGCTCGGTCTTCGAACGTCCTAGAGGGTTGTCGACCTCCACCGGCGTAGCCTGACCCTCCTGAGTATCCTCCGGCTGGGTTGGGTGCACCGCTCATGGGACTTCTTGAACGGCGCTCACTTCGGCGGTAGTCGTCGCCTCGACTGCGAGAGCGGCTTCGAGGGGAGTAGGAACGGCGTGTGCGCCGTGGACTGCGCGATCGGCGACGGGGAGAACGAGAACGATCTGATCGGTCCCTCTGAAAACGGTCAGAATATTGGGGAGCAATAGTGATCATAGTATAGGAGCGGAGAGAGGTCGAATTTAAAGAATCGTGCAGGTGAGTCCTAGGCCGAGTGACACGTGCAAGTGAAGGTCAAGTCACGCTATTGTTGTCTCAAACAGAAGTGACAGTGAATCTGTTCCGTTTGATTCGTGTGTCTGCCACAAAGTTCATAAGGCAGAAGTGGACCCAGGCTGATTGGGAATGGTCGTGGTGAAGCCGGAATCAACTTCACCTCCAATCCTGCTCGTCGCAACCTCGACTTGTGCGCGGGGACAAGAAAATCGGTTCACTTACTAAAACTCACCACGTTAGCCAACAGACACTCGGGGATGGGGAGAGGAAGAAAGAGAAAAGAGACGGTGAAGATGAGGTTGGGCAGGGACAGAGTTGGTGCAATGTCGATAGGACAAGCACATGGACGGGAGGACAGGGTGATGATCGGAGAGACCAGTGCCGGAATGGCTAGCTTGGGCCACCGAAAACGAGAAGGAAAAGAGAGAGGGAGGGAGGGGACAGACCCATGATAATCGATTGCCGAGAGCTCGTACGGCGAGTTTTGACTGTTGACTTCTACGAGATCAGGATCGCATGCACGAAAATGCAGGAAGGGAGGGGGTAGGAGAGAGCGCAGCTAACAAGGTTTCCCGAGTAGTACAAGGGCTGTCTGGAGCTGTACGCAAAACGCAGAGAGCTCGATTCGTCCTGGGTGGAGCGGCTTTCTCAGGGCCTCAGAATGGTCGGAGAGAGGAGGAGGGGGGGACAAGAGACAGGATTTCCTTTGACACGGCGCAACACAATGCACAGCAAATCTGACAGAGCCTCAAGCGGCGCGCCTTTAGACCGAATCTCCTGCGGTACGAGTTCGAGGTTGCTCGTCTGGCCGGATAAAATTTTCTCTTGACAGAACAAACTTGGATCAAGGCAGCGATGGCCAGTCGGGGCGGGCGGGGCAAACGAGGACAACGAGAGAGTGGAGTCTGCGACTTGTTGCCGTGCTTAACGCTGTGATCAGGAGGTGATTGCAATTGGGCGACGATTTGGGCGAGGAGAAGGGGTAGTCCTGTTGGATTGTTGCCTTGTTTTGCGACGTGATGCTGTAATGGGAACCCTACGGCCACACCACCGATTCAGTCAGCACTTTTATCCACCATACTTTGTTTCTCTCATGCGCTTCCTCTCCCATCACATTGTGTATTGCTCAAGGACTCTCTCGATTCAATGGTGGCAACCACCGACCAGGACGACTACGGGTAGCACTCAAAGTGCTTCCCTCCCTCCTCCTTCTCGTTCCCCATTGAGAGGCAGGGGTATTGGACCAACCAGAACACGTACACAATGGACCCAATGGGCTTGTGTCAGAGGCGTCAAGACAGGGTCCGTTCGGAATCGCAGTGCCCAATGGGGACAACCAAGTAGCAGAGTGGCAGTCGATCGAGTAAGCCGGCAAGGCAGCGTTCTGGGGCCTGATGGCAGAGGGACAGGTGCGGCTTGGTGAGCGCCCACGGGCGACGGGGAGGGTAAAGGAGGGTCAGTTATGGGAAAGGCTCGGACGTAGTTAATGCAAGCTACGACGCAGGAGGAGCAAGATGGATGCAGCTGTTGAAGGGGAAAAGTAGGTCGAATTGGATGCGGATGGCTGCGATGGGCGCAGGTGTGATGGGAGGGAAAAGGCGAAGACACGACGTCTGAGTGGCCCGTCGGCCTTGGCGCTAGTGATCGACCTTGACTTTTTGGTCCCCAGCGACTTGCACTGGTGGCTTCTGCGTGCTCTGTCTTCCCTGTCAACCTCCTCTGAGCTCGTCTTGTCTCGTTCGTACTTACCAGGGTCCCTTCTTTGCCTTCCACAATTCTACTGGTGGTGTTCCCGTCCGACAGAACGCTGCCTCAACCACACTGGTGCACAAAAAAAGAGGCCCAGATCCCAGATCCCGCCATGCCAGCAGCTTAGGATTTGCCTGCGCCCAACATCCAGAACTGGGGATTCTCCTCCTCTCCTTTTCGGTTCCTACCTACGTGTTCCCCACGGAAAAGTACTGTACCGCATGTATGCAAAGCTAACGAGCTACGGGGTCCTTTGTTCCTCCACCGACACGAACTCTCTGTAGCGTGCCCAGGCAGCCCCATCAACGTGCCAGTGGAGGATCATAGAAAAGAAGCTTGCCGTGTCACGCCCTCAAACACAACACAACAGCTACAAGGACAAGGTCTTTTGAAGCTGGTCTCGAATGTCACTGAATGCAGCCCATGCGGAGTTGCTTTAGCTTCTCCTCGTCTTGTGGGTCAAACGATCATGGCCCAAAGCCCGGATTTCATACCTCTGTCAAAAGACGGAAGGAGAAGTTACCAATCTGAGACCCCGGACAATCTTCCCTCGTAATCCCACGAAACGAACTATCGTGGGGCTCGGTAGCAAGGAGGAGATACAATTTACTTGACGCTTGCATCGTTATTTTTGTGGTGTGGCATTGCCAAATAGCACACTTGGAGCAAACAAGTTCTTTCAGCATTCCGCCCTTCTCCTTCACGTTTGCAGAGTGTCATACCCTGGTGACCATCCGGAAGGAATTCATACTCAGTGAACCAGGGTTTGCTGACTTACTCCTAGTACGTACGATAAGATGTTTGTTCTAGTGGCGCTGTGACCAGCTTTCCAGCTCCACTCTTACTGCCGCGTTCGCCGATTATCGTGATCAAGAGTCAGGACTCCGGTGTTAATAGAGTATAAGACTCCATCCACTTGGGGATTACGACATTACGGAGCAGCTGAGCTTTGACACATTTCACCGACGCCGCAGCAGAAGCCTCTTCAATAGCGGCTGAAGTGGAGGACCGGAAGCACCTTCGCACATGCACCTCGCAAAGCCTAAGCTGCATTTTTCAGGTGAGGAGCCTGCAAGCCACGGCTGGGCGGCAACAAAGATCAGTGGTCGAGGTCAGCCATGCCCAGCCAAATCGGCGCGAAGCAGAAGCGCGGAAATACGGGTGCATAGGCCTCGCAGGCCTGGCGGCGCTTGGGCGATCCACCGGGACTCAAGTTCCGCGACAACCGTGAACAACCATCTTTCAACCTCGCCCCGGGGCCGTGAAAAGACATCGGTGCCAGGGACCTTATCTTTTGGCCTTCTCCGCACACGCAGACCTGGTTTCTTGGAGCAATTTTCGAGTACGCTAACCACACAACACCTGGTTATACCTGGCTCACTCACATAGCGCGCGGGTGGGGGCTGGGCATGAACAGAGCACACCCGTTCTAGTCCTCGAGTACCTGCAGCAAATGGCCTTCCAAGCAGCCCACCACCGGCGTGATGTAGCAGACCTGTGTGAGTCGACAGGCAACGTGCGAATGCAACCTTGTACCCTGGCATGCCTGCGACGATCTTCCAACTGCGGTTTCGCTGACGCGACGCATTGATGATACCTTGATCGGGTCAATTGAGGCAACATCATAGCTCACGGGTTTACTTCATCGTGTGCTGTCGATCAGGCCAATCGTCTGTCAACCACACCCAATCAAGGCAATTGCGCAATACCTACGCTACCTAAGCAAAGCTAAAACAGCCTATTCAATCTGACAGGCTAAATGGTACGAGGTTGCACAGTGCCCTAGATAATATAAGATTCCGTCTGTACTCAATTCGGAATAAATAGACAAGTCTGACCTAGATTTTCTTACTTTGGTAGATCCACTTGGCTAGAATTATTTGGACGTCAAACCACGTTGCCTTGATCACCATCGTCTGACGGAAGTATTGAGCAAGGTATGCTGTCTTGAATGCGCTTTGCTCGACATCGGTACAACCTTCTCCGCCACTTCCTTTATGCGATTTATTCTACCATTTCGAGCATGTCATTGGTCTCGTGCGTGGCGAGGCTCGACCCTTTCGACCTGGAGGTAAAGATCGCCCCCCAAGGACCCGGCCGAGCGACCGAGGATCTAGGTGTTACGTTGAATTGGGTCGGATGAGTATTTGGTGGTGCTGTTGGCGTGTGGGTGATCTGAAAATTGATGATGATTCGCACCAACAGACCATATAAAATTCGATTCGAGATGGCCCACGCAGGACACATTCTACAACAAACTGATTAGCCGAATGTCGACGTTGGAACGGATGGATCAAAGGCTTACCTTGCCCCTGCTCCATAGCCGAGATGAGGAGTGTTGCCCTTGTCATTGATCAAATTCTCCCGTGTCAGCCAACGCTTAGGGTTGAACTCCCCTGCATCTTCGCCGTACCATTCTTTATCTGAACACGGACATGAGTTAGTGGCCGAAGCTGTGAAAGAGCGGCGAGAGAACCGACGCTGTGAAATAATAGGGCTTACCATGATTCGCCCCTTCGAGGTTCATAAAGATGAGGATACCCTTGGGCAGCACGGTACCACGGAAGGGTAGATCTTTGGCTGTCATTCTACCGGCTCCTTGTGGCACCACGACATATTGGCGCATCATCTCTTTGTACAGGGCAACCACGTATTCGACCTTTTCTTCGCGAAATGCCGCATCCCACGCCGCCTTGGCTGAGCCATACTCGGCAAGGATGGCATCGTATGCCTCTTTCTGGATCTTCTGTCCCTCGGCCGTTGCAAGAGCACCAAGTCCACACGAAAGAGTGGCTCCGATGGTCTCGCTGCCGCCTTGCATCATGCCTTCGCAAACACTTTGAACGTCCTCTGTGTGTGAGAAAGAGAGCCATGTGTCAGCCAGTAGCAGGGCTGGAGAAACCCCGACGCGAGGATGCGAAAGGGCAGGCGGAAGCAAAATGGTCGTACCTTTGGTCAATTGGGACTTCTCATCCAAGGTGACATCTGCTCCAATACAGTGGACGTCTTGGCCCTGTTCAATATCCTGGACCATGGCATCGTATAATTTGTCAAGATAGTATTTTCGCTTCTCCTTTGCCTGGATGGCTCGAGTGATATGGACACTGGGGAAAAGACGACGAAGCGGGACCCAGTCCGTCCACTGGTGAGTCGACCACCGGATTCTATTGAATGTGATATTTAGCTTTCTTCTTGGGTTGCGGACAAAGGTGTCACTCACGATGTGACTTGCTGTGATGCGTCGAAGAAACCTCGAAAGAATGAACTTCCGCCCATGTCGGCCACACTTTTACCGTATGCAATTAGCCAGCTGAGATTGTTGGCGACTCCGGCCATGTAAGGCAACGGATTGAGGGGTTTCTGTCCTCGCTCGCCATCGTGGAGGATGGCGAGAATCATCTCTTCGCTCGCCCTTTCCACGGCGGGAATAAACTTGATCCAGTTGCTCTTGGACATTGCCTTGACTGCTGCATTCCTCTGGCGCTTGCACGCGTCTGTCCAAGCCATGGACGCAAAGTCCAGACCTGATCTTGATGTTAGGGGCTTAAGTAAGAGAGAGCGGTGGCAGGTACTTCTCGGTTCGCTCACCAATATATTTTTTAAAAGTGAATGGTTCTCGCTTTTCGATGATGGACAGGTTCTCACCCAACCACAGGTCCTTGACAGTTCGGATCGAGTTTACCACGAGGAACCGCGTCTGACCAAACTTGGCCTGATACAGATCATATCCGTACTTCTGACTCCATTCCGTCCATACAGTCGCGTCGGCCTTGCCCGAGCTGGCTCCAAAATAGTGCAGGTGACCAATAAAAGGAAGCGCACCGGGGATCTCTGGGATGCCTTCAATACGAGGAATCGTGGTCCATATCGAGTACTGCAAATGGTTAGAACCATTAGGACAACGCGCCAAGGGTTAGATAATTGCTCGTTTTACCCTGTAAAGTGCATATAGCACGATCAAAAAGGCCACAATCACGAATGGCATCATGTTGAGGCGGGCAGTAAGTCAGGTGCAGGCGACAACGATATCGAACGCACACACACACACACGGCTCATATCATCAAATCCGATGTCCAGTCTTGATAAGAGTCCTTTGTATCTTCTCGGACTCGACCTCTCCTGCCCACCACATGGTACTTTTCTGGCGAGGTTTTCAGGATCTTGATCAGCAATCATCTTCCGGGCCGTATCAATGATCCGGGCCACGAGATTGTATACGGTGTATCAAGGGAAATGTGAAATCCGATATCAAACCATCGCCATGAGGCTACGACCCACTCGGCCACAAACTCAATGGAGACTCGGATCTCATCTTCCTGGTTCGTCCCTTTCCTCTTCCCGCAATGGATTCAATGTGCCGTTTTGTGGATCCCATCCTTATCTGCACTTTTCTGGTCGTGAGGTCTTGGTTGTATTATGCGAAATGTTCTCTGAACTACATCTTGTCCCCGCCCCCTCCACGAGATCCAAGGTCCTCGACAATGCTTCAGTATCATCTTCTCTGTGGACTTGCCTCGGGCGCATAACGCCTAGTTCACCGCGACCATGGGCTTCTTCACTGATTCGCAGTTCGACGATACCGTTCCGGGGACGTTGGTGCTGGTGGACATCGACCACCGCCTCGACGTGAGACATGCCAAAGGCAACAAGTCTGATGTGGTCTTGCACCCTGCACCGACCGACGACCCTGACGACCCTCTCAACTGGTCGAGATGGAGGAAACTGGCCCAAGTCATCTGTGTGAACATGTACACCTTTATGATTTCGTACGCGTCGGGTGTTCACTACTCCATCATCGGTCCCATCAGCAAAAGCAGGGGCATCCCCGTGTCTTGTAAGATCTACCCTGCGATGGTCCATAGCCCGAGGGCGAGACTAACAAACCACCCTTTCCCCAGCAATTGTCTCGGCGCAGGGCTACCTCTTCCTCCTCATGGGCTGGGGAAATCTGATCTGGTCAGTATGCCTTGAACCCACAGAGGTGCTTGTGGAAACTAATCGGACAACTCTAGGATTCCCATGGCACAGAAGTATGGCAAGCGACCTATGTACCTACTCAGTCTCATTACCACGCTTGTAAGTGTCGTCCCACGCCTACTTAGTCGTGTCAGGGAAACTCACTGCTCCGATAGGGTATTATGCTCTGGCTCCCACACATCAGTTCTGGGCCGGAATGGATCGCCAGCAAAATCCTCGAGGGCTTCGTGGGAGCTCCAGTGGAAACCTTGATTGAGATTTCGATTGCCGACGTCTTCTTTGTGCACGAGCGGGCAAAACACATGGGCATTTACGCCTCCATGGTCTTTATCGGATCCAAAGTCGCGTCCTTCTTGGCCGGCTTCATCTTTGACGGACAGGGATGGGAATGGGTCCCGGTAAGTTACTTGGATGCACGACGAAGTTGAAACGGTGGGATCGGGTCGACTAATGAACCGTCTTGCTGTCCAGTATTGGTGTGTCATCTTCATGGGACTTTCGATTGTGTTCTGCTTCTTTTTCCTAGAAGAGTCCAACTACGTACGTCCTGCGCCGCAGGAGAGTGTGGCGCCGACAATCAGCACGGGTCTGGCTGAGGATCCCGAGGCCGCGAGCAAAGAGGTGGGCGTCCAGATCTCGACCACAGCGGCAAGTACTTCGTCGGGCGAATCTCGAGCGCCCAAGCCCTTCTGGAGTCGACTCAAGCTGTTCCGGAAGCCCGAGAAGGTCTCGTGGCAGTTGATGGTCCTTCGCCCCCTGAAGCTGTTCCGTTTCCCCATCGTCTGCTGGTCCGGCTTCACGTATGGCTCCTTTTTATGTCTGTATACCTTCTTCCAGGCCACTGTTTCGCTGGTGTTCAGCGGAGAACCATATAACTTTTCAGCGTAAGTCCTGCTTCCTCCAGTCATCTCTGTTCATTTCGCTCCATGGAAAATCGTGCCTGCAACAAAGGAATCGAGCAAAAGCTGACGGGGAACATAATCACAGGGGTTCTATCGGGATCACATACCTGGCACCGCTCGTGGCTGGTCTCGTCGCCATGTTGTACTGCGGACCCTTCGAGTCTTGGGCCGTGCTGCGCATCGTGCGCCGTCGATCCGGCATCTGGCTGGCTGAAGACCGGTTGTGGCTACTGCTCATCTGCGTCGTCACCAGTCCCGGCTGCTGTCTGCTCTGGGGCCTGGGCGCCGCGTACGAGGTGCACTGGTTCGGACTGGTCTTTGCCACCTTCCTCCTCGGCTTCAGCATCTCGGTCGGCGCCAGCCTCGCCATCACGTACTGCATCGACTCGTACAAGGAGATTGGCTCCGAGGCCATCGTCACCGTCATGCTGATCCGCAACACGACCAACTTTGCCTTCAGCTACGGAACGAGCCCCTGGCTCAGCGACATGGGGTACCGAAACGCGTACATCCTGGCCGCCGTCCTGTTCTCCCTGCAGGCTCTCACGACTCTGCCGATGATCAAGTTCGGACCCCGTCTCCGCAAGGCAAGTCAGGACAAGTACCAATATTACATTGAGCAGGATAAGGACCATAGGGCTCTTCACTGAGCCGGAACGGGAGCAGACGGTGGCTTGTAGAGTCCGTCGCAACCCTCTCGAGGCAGGGTGATGGAGAACGGGGCAGGTGGATACTTAGGGGGAAGGGGGCATATGTAATGCAGCTTTGGGGTTTTTTCTTTTTTTGGCGGAATACGAGTAAGACGTTTGCCTTGACACGCTCTTTACAAGAGCCTCCCGACTTGTGGAGTGTTGTTGGTCCCACCATGAAATCAGACTCCGGCACAGCATCCAGCACACAGTATCCACGAGTTTCCGCCGCTTGACGGCTTGATTTACCAAGTACAGAATACGATTGATTACTCAAGGTTATCTCTATCTCTATCAGAGAGCGAAAACTCGCCATGGTTCCCGTGGCATACACATGTCTAGGGCGGGCAAGGCGGGTAGGGCGGGCAAGGCGGGTAAGGCGGGCCATCGTGTATCAACCATCCTCGCACTTCGGAAAACATGTAAATCCGCGTTGTGTGTCTACCATCATGCACATTCACCAGTGGGATCCGGTAACTAGTAGACAAGGGGATAAGGGGATAAGGTTGATACGGGTCGAAGCAAAAGTGGGTGGGGTCTAACGAATAGATCGTGGCGCGGTTTGGTATAGCAACCGGATAAACAACTTCCTCTTTATGTGATTCGTTCATTTTTCTTGATGAGCATCAAGTGTTGCAGTAAGTTGCTTGAAAAATGTAGGAATTTCAAAGGGTCAAAGCCTCTCTGTTACCAACGAAAGCACACCTCGTTGTCGTCGGCACGAAAGCAGAGAGCAAGGATGGTGGCCGCAGCGTGGGAAACCGAGGCGCAAAAGTGCAGAGAGATTCTCGCAAAATCTATCCCGGCCGGATACGCTCTCGCTGACGATAGAATACCCTCGCCCGAGGAGAAGTCGAATGTGACCACGTTCATCGCGGACTGTGGCGCTCTCTCTCCCAAAGAGCTCGCTATCACGGAGAATGGAGCGGGCGAACTGACGGCGGCGATGGCGATGGGCAAGTACACCGCCGAAGAGGTGACAGTCGCCTTTCTCAAACGGGCAGTAATTGGTCATCAGCTGGTAAGGAAGGGCGATGAAGCCGCCCGCCCTTGTGCGTCGAACGAGAAAGAGAGAGAAAAGGCTAACCTGAGGCCGCTCTCATCCATCACAAACAGGTCAACTTCGCAACCGAGTTTCTAGCGACTGAAGCCATCGAGAAAGCCAGGGAACTCGACAAATATTTTCAGGACACAGGCAAGCTTGTGGGTCCGTTGCACGGTGTGCCCATCTCTGTCAAGGTGCGTTGTGGGAGTCGTCAAGTTGGCCCTTTTTCTCCTCCCGTCCTAAACTAATGTACTGTACCCTCTCCCATGTAAAGGAACACATTGGGCTCGAAGGTCGTATTTGTCACAGTTCATATACGGCGTGGGTGAAGAATGTCGCCGCCGAAGATGCGCTGATCGTCGCTCTGATGAAGAAGGCCGGTGCCGTCATCCTCTTCCGAACAAACCAGCCCCAGACATTAATGGTACAAACCTCCTTCACCCCCTCAGCTCTATCATGATGACAAGGGAGAGGCGTTGCTGAGAGGTGTGAGACTATTGTTAGCACGGAGACACCAACAACAATATCTATGGTAAGACAGTCAATCCATCCAACCGCCTCATGAGCAGTGGTGGATCATCCGGAGGCGAGGGAGCCGCCATCAAGCTGCGATGCGCTGCCATTGGAACGGGCACCGACATCGCCGGTTCAATCAGGATCCCATCGGCTCTCTGTGGCGTCTATGGCTTTCGTCCCACGTCTTGTCGATTGCCTTACAAGGTCAGTGGCAGTAATGGTATTTGCATCCTGCATCGAAGGAATGTGTGCTCACGCTGGGAATCAACCACAGGGCATCATGCTTGCTGGGGGCGGTCAGGAGTCTGTTCGCTGTGTGGTCGGCCCATTGGCCAACAATATCGATGATTTGGAACTGATGATGAGGACGGTCCTGGATCAAAGTCCGTACGAGGTCGAGACAAGCCTCGTTCCACTGCCGTGGAGGCCTGAAAGGGCACTTACACCACAGACCCTCTCTGTCGGGGTCATGGTGGACGATGGGTATGGTGACGAAAGCACCACTAGATCTTGGGCGGAAATTCAGTCGTGCTCTGCTGACCGAAAATAGGATTGTGAGACCCAGCCCTCCGTTGCGGCGGGCAATGGAAATGGCTCAAGAAAAGCTCAAGGCTACTGGAGTCAGACTGGTGCCGTGGATTGGGCATAGACATGACGAGTTGCGGCCACTGCTGGTGAGTTTTTCGGAACGCTGTTTAGATGGGATGTTGCACTTGGAGTAGCTGACTGACTTGTATCCAGTACGAGCTATGTTTTTCCGACAACGCGAGCGTTCAGAAAGGTCTTCTGGCAGAAACCCAAGAGCCCTGGTTGAAGCTGACCAAACGAGCCATGGGACTGGGACGCGAGATGGATATCCACGAGATTTGGCGGCTACACGAGCTGCGTAACACCATCCGAGAGGAATATCATGCAAAGATGAAGCAGCTGGGTATTGATGTCATTCTCTCGCCTGCCGTCAACCAGGTCGCCGTCTTGACCGAGGACTTCACCTACGGCTTCTACACGGGGTTGTACAACATTCTCGATTTTCCCGCCGCAGTCTTTCCAACCAAATTGGTGTCAGATGCACACTTGGACGTCGAGGATCCTAACGCGCAACCCCGAAATGACTTTGAGGCTCGTGAACTCGCGAAATGTATGTCTCTTGAAAGGGTCGTCGACGGCGAGGATCTGGTTAAGTCGTCAGCTAACGTCGGTTTTAGATGATGCCGAATTGTTCGCTGGAATGCCAATTGCACTGGAAGTCGCTGGCAAACACCACCGAGACGAGGAAACGCTGGCTGCGATGCGTCTAATTGAACAGGTCGTTTTAGCCTAGTTCACACTGATTGAACTGGATGCCCGAAGGAGCGGACAATAGACTCAAGCGGGTCGGAGGAGGGAGGATGGGACCGACAAGGAGGCATACGCGGGGATTTACCTAGCTTGGCTGCCTGGCACGTGGCTGGAACCACACCCTAGTCTTGTTCTTTGGTGATTGCCTACCTAGGTAGGAAAGTAGGCGTCTAGCGGGCTTCCCCCCACAGGGGCTGAGGGGTCGAGGACGCCCAGGTAGGGTGCCCGTGCCTTGTTATTACATAGGCGACTGGGGCGCCGAGGAACGCCCCTCCCCAAACGAGTGCCCAGATTTCTCGGTTATCGCCTTGAACAATCAATAACCACAAAACCACGAACCGACAGGCTCTTCATTGGCCGGGCGCAGTCTTGCATATGTACTTCCTCCCGATAAGAAGAGATAGAACCCTTCAGGCGCATCTACGAATGGCGCGTCGACTTTATAGATATATAGTATTCGCTACTGGTCTGCTTGACTGTTCTAGCATCTATGCACTTGAGATCTCCTGATGCCGTCCTTTATCTTCTAGCAATGCGTCCACGGTCGTCTATTCGCGAAACTACCGTACAAGCAGAAGTCACCCGCTAAGGGTAATAAGAATGCCGGACCATTCAAGCCAACCTGCGTCCGCTCGGTCACGGAAGAAAGCGAGTGCAGCTTGTGTCAATTGTCGCAGACACCGGGTGCGGGTGAGTAGTTCTCTCCCTGCTTCTATTTCATCTCGTCGGCGTCCTCTGCGACAATTGTTGGACTGCGCTGATCCTTCAACCATGTTCAGTGCATCACGACCCCGAATCAGAACCAGTGCGACAGGTGTTCAAGACACGGCGTCGAATGTATCTTCAAAGACGACGACGAGCGCAAACGGTGAGCATCCTGCATCCAGCCTTTACAACCCACCCCCTAACGTGGACAAGGCCACACTCCAAGGCCAGTTTGAACGACCTTCTCGCCCGAGTCCAATTTCTCGAGGGATTGCTTCGACAACAATCGCACTCGACGAATCAGCTCAATTCGCTGCAGGAATTCACATTGGATTCAGTCGTGACGGCTCCTGCCGATGATGTGCAAAGGCGGCCCGAAGACGAAGACTCACTCCCACAGCTCGGTCAGCCGAACGAGGCACAGCTACCGGATGCATCTCCCTGGCTTCCAGACATGCCGGCAGTGAACAAGTCCCGTAAAAGGTCACATTCTCGGTTGGACACTTGCTCGATCCAGTCTCGTACAGATTCGTCTCCCAGCGCATCCGTCAGTCCAGGCACTCATGGACAAGCCATCCTTGACCAATTGACCGACACGGTGTCGAATCTTCTCAGCGTCAAGGTCGTACAAGAGATCAACTTGACCCTCGAGCATCACTCACGCTATGACGCGCATCTACCCTTTACAAAATCCTTCGAGCGCAATACTCGCGCCTTTGCACTCCTCCGGTCCATATCACCCGAATTACAGGACTACCTCACAAGCCTGTACTTCAAATATAGCAACCAGCGAAATCCTCTCGTGAACGAGGAAGCCTTCATGTCCGACAAGGCCGCGGGTCGCACCGACTTCTACAGCCCTCTGCTTCATCTCTGCATTGTTGCTCGCGGCTTGTACTACGCCGACCTGGAGGACCATAGGATCGAGACGTTCCTGAGGAAGGACCAGGATAATGTCTTGCACCGAGAAGTGTGCGGACTGATGACTTTCGACCTCTGTGATTCAGGCTCCTTGACATTCTGTCAGGCGCTGGGCGTTGCGTCTGACCTTGAATGTGGCGCGGGGCGATCAAGGAGTGCTTGGATGACTATCGGTACGCTCAATCATGTTGCGCATGACCTGCCTATAGAACTGACGAATGGTTTAGGCGCGGCCATCAGGATGGCCTTCGATCTGAACATCCACGTGGATCGGAATCAAACGGACAATTCTATACTGGCACAACAGGCACGTAAGGAGCTCTTCTGGGGCTTGGTCTCGCGTGATCGGTCAGTCACCTGCACCCAGTCCCCCATTTCCCACCTCATGCACTACTCACACAGCGGTAGATACTACACTTTATCTTTGGGACGCCACAGAATGATCAGGAACTCTGACTTTGCCGATATCCTCCAGTGTCCTCCGCACTGGGACACGTATCAGGTGGGAGTCTTCACCGCCATAGCAGACCTCATGTGCTTGACGGCAGACATCGTCGAAGTGCTGGTGTGTGCCCAAGACAAGCAGGACTTTTCAGACCTCCACTTGAACCTGGCCGTATGCAGCAAGGCGCTAAAAAAGTGGCATGCCCAGCTGCCAGAACGACTCCAGTGGAATGCGGTCAACGTCCGGGAGGCTGACCCCAGATTCTTCCTTCTCCAGTGAGTCGCCATGGCAAGGCAATGGTCCAAAAGCTTAGAGAACTGACCACCTCGTAGTTTACAGTTACATGCCACCTACATTGTACTCCACCGGCCGTTTTCAATGATGCAGGTCTTCGGGCCCGGCGTCGGCGGCACGAATGAGGGCAACGACTCCTACTTCTGGTCCCCAGTCCGCAGCCGAGCGCATATGCTGTGCATCGAACACTCGATAGAAATATCCAACATCCTCAAGCTTTACGAACAACAGCGCGCACCTCGTGTCATGTGTTTGAGCGTAGTGCACCATCTTGGAATTGCGGCTACGGCTCTGATTTCTGAACTGGTCTTGGAGCATCCCGCCCAGACTCCTCTACTCCCCCATCTCCTCTATATTCGGGGAGTCTTACGAGGTATGGTGCCGACGTATAAAGGGGTGAAAAAGACACTGCATATTATCGAGAAGGCCTGTACAGCTTCTGGCTGGACTTCGGACGGTCCTTGCACCAACAGTGGTCTCGAAGCAGGCGGAGTCCGCCCAGCGACCTCGATGCCGACCTCGAAACTCAGAACATCTCAGGGGCTCTCCCTTTCATCACAAGATATGTTCCCCAAGGGGTCGCCGGCCCAGCCTCCACCAGCGGCCGCGTTTCTTTCCAAGCGAGCAGATCTGCCACTGTCCTATGAGCAAGCCCTGCAGCCGGATGTTGCTGGCGATAGCAACCCATTTGACTGCCACGAGTTGTCCATTGGGAATTTGGAAGACATGTTTGGGTGGCCGGTGTGGGGCGACGAAGACGGACAGGCAGCTTAGTGGAAGAGGAGAGACGGGCTGTAGAAGAGACCTGAGGAAGATAACGATCGGATGACAAGATAGGCTGCCAACAACGAGATAGATGTTCCAGTCCGACCATTGGAAGTTGTGGACAGACTGATCGATCAGGATTTCCATTTTCCGATCAAGGACCCATTCCCGGATCATGAAATCCGATGCCATGCATTCGGCTCCAACGCGTGTGCGGGGAACTGGGGAACCTCGAAGAGGTTTTCCGAAATACTTGTGATGGCACTTTGAGGGGGCGCTCACTTGATGGGCGGATAACTGAATACCTAGGTAGCAATGAATTATAAATCCAAATCTAGTCGGGGATGCATCGAGAGAGAGAGTATTCCTCCCACTTTCGCAAGCTAGCTAGCTAGACCTTTGCCACACTCAAAGACCCCCTAACACGGTCTTCGACGACACACATTTCATACCCGCCCGATTTCTTTGCGAGGATGGTCGTCAGATACTATATCTGCCTCAAGAAGAGGGAAGACGTCACGCTCGAATATTTCTATCACTACTACGAGCATGTCCACGGGAAGATGTTTTTGGACGAGGTGCCCGAGGCTAAGGAGAATCTCATCAAATACGAACAGGTCTGTGTTTTTCCCTTCCCAACCCAGCCCCAAGGAACAGAAGCCATGCGAGGAGGCGCTAAATTCTGGCTCAAAACAAACAGCATCACCTGAAAGAGTCCCGAAAAGCGCGTGAGATGGCGGTCGCAGCCGGACGGAAAATCACCTGCGACTACGACGCGATGAGCGTCATGACGGTCGCGACGATGGATAATTTGTTGAAGATTATGACGTCCAAGCCTATGCTGGAGAAGGTGTTGCCGGACAACGACGTCTACGTGGGGAGCATGGAGACGTTTATCGTGGATGAGTCGGATAAGAAGACGTTGTTTTCGAGCGAGTGATGGAGACGGACGTAGTCTTTATATCACTTGCCGCATTGGGTGTTGAAAAGGGTGGCTCCGTAAAGGGGTCATTAATTTAAAAAAAGAAAAAAAAGGGAAGACAAGATGTATCTCATGTTCTGGACTGTACATGGCTCTCCTCTTCTCCAACCTTAACATGTTTCATTTTCCGCGGGCACATATCAAGTGTTCAGTGCTGAGCTCCGAGCAGTTGTTATTCATCTTTTATGTAACCCGCCAAGCACCGTAAGGCTGAAAGAAACTCCAACAATTGCGAGGATTGAGAATCCCATGCACATGCGCCCATCAAGGAAAACCACTTTTGTCTGGATCGCTTCTTGGAGGCTAGTCTCTCATCCGCTCACCGAATGGTTGCAGATGTTGTGCAGCTCGCCAATGCTTGCTTTTTCTTGAACTCACAGCATTGACTGTTGTAGATCGATTGTCTCTCGAGTCTCCACACCTCGACTACTGGCTACGTCCTCATCTCTCCCGAGTCTCCCTTCACCAACCCACCTCATCATACTGTGTCCTCCTCTGGCAAGCGATCATGTCCATCCTTCACGGCAGGACCGTGGCACTCTCACGATCACTGCGACTGAAAGTAATTACAACGCAGTCAAGCCACGCTTTTCGACAGCGACCGGCTTTCACGAGGACCTACTTTTCCGTCCACCATCCGGATCCCCGTCCTTTCCCTGAAATCCAAGATCGAATTCTTTCCGCTGCCATTATTCGAGTTCCGGAACACGGTTTCACAGAAAGAGCGCTGGCATTAGGAGCTAAAGATGCCGGGTACCTCGATGTTACAGTCCAGCTCTTCCCTCGCGGTGTCTTTGATCTCATAAACTACCATCTAGTCACACAAAGGCTTGCATTGAAGGATACCGTACAGTTTCCCGAGGGATCTACGCTAGGATTGGGCCCAAAAATCAGGACGCTGACCATGGCACGGTTGAGAGCCAATGCAGACATCATCCATCAGTGGCAAGGGGTATGTCCATAACATTGCTTCTCACCCGTCACTCATCTAATATTCGTTGCTACAGGCTCTTGGTTACATGTCCCTCCTCGAGAATATCCCTGCCTCCATGAAAGAACTGCAAGCTTTGTCGGATGAGATTTGGTATCTCGCAGGAGACACCGCAGTTGACTTCTCCTGGTACACGAAACGAGCCTCCCTCGCAGCCGTCTACGCAAGTTCAGAACTGTTCATGACCACGGATACATCAAGAGACTTTTCGGCAACGGAAGAATTCCTCGATCGCAGGTTGGGAGATGTTCGCCTCCTCGGGGGCACCGTGGGGGGAATGTCCGAGTACCTTGGATTCTGGGCGAGCAACAGCGTGAACTTGGCCAGGTCTTGGGGTATGAGAGTGTGAAAATACGGAAGAAAGATATCCAAACTTGGTCCTTTCTGAGCGATTCCATGGAGCCTGCCGCCCTACTACGCGGATGTCTTCACCGAAATACCAAGTTCGAGGGTACTACACAGGCCGCCAGGATTGATGAAAGAAGATCCTCCCCAACACGTACTTTCCATCGACCTTCAACGATCTACAGTCCCGGCGAGAAAAGGTACTTTGTGCCGATATTCGGTTTCGTAGACTGGCAGATGCGACCAGAATCGTGGCCATGGACTGTGCATATACGGAAGCTGCTTGAGGATTCCGCTGGATGTACCCTTCAGCAATGCCGGCAATCCGCAAAATCCTGGTGCCCTGTTTCAGGCTTCCGTCACAACAGATGATCGAAGTCGACTAAGAGCTTGTCAAATGCTGAGGCTTTGGCAGCAGAGAGTCAAGCGTTCGGCATTTATCACTCGTGGCCCTCCCCTCAAGGGCTACGGGCTAAAGACATCCAGCCTGCTATACAGCATGATACAGAACCACTAGGGATATACGGGAAGCCGGTGGAGGAAGACTGACCGCAACGTCTGCATTGCCTGGAAGACGCGTGCGTGGCCGTTTGGTTTGTATTCATTGAGACCAATTCAGCAGCGCCTACTGTCCCAAATAGCGCTTTCAACGACGCCCGAAGCCAGTCGACCCATGATGATGAGCGCATCACACGCCTGCGAAGGTATTGCGTAGCTGTTGCTTTCTGAGGCGGCGGTAACAAAAGTGGATATTTTGTTTTCAAAAGTATATTTTGTACTCTAGACCCAATGATGGTCCACCAATAGATCTTGGATAATACATTTCTGATTTAATTACCCCTTATGTGCAGCTTCAGTAGAGTGGTCGAGATGTTCGCAGTTTGGGGAGATTACTCGGACAATCAGCTCGCATTGAGCTTATATTATACATAGCCAGAGCTTGTTCTTTTCGATCTGACCACTTCCTCTACTCTATATCAGACATCTCAGTCACTTTCCCTTCCTCTACATCTGAATGGAAGCATTACCCTAACGTCAAGGTTGAACTGACTAACCCGACCTGTTGCTTGCCCCCCCCCACCTCCTGAACCTCAGAGAGCTGCGGAGATATTACAATTAAATTTCCTCTTGTTTCTCTGCTCTGCGAGGTGTGATCAAACATGCAGGCGTCACCATCCAAAGCCCGCGCGCAGGCACTCGCGTCGCACTCCTGGTCAATTGTGAGCGGCTGGCTTGCGAGGCTTTATCATCCATCGCCGGTGCCGGCATTTGAACGCAATGCCGCGACGCTCCAGGCCTTGCAGAGTCTGATGGCAGAGAACATTGCCGCGGATCGAGTGCGGGAATTACTGTTTGAGGCAAAGGTGGAGGAACTGGAGGCTGCGGAGGAGGAGGAGGAGGAACGACGAACGATGGGCATCGGGAGTCATCACGACGCGATCGCAATCATGTCCTTGCTCGAGACATCGCTGGCGCCGGCTGCGACGACGGCGCTCGAGTCTCTCGCCAGCTCGGTCGTGGTTTTAGGGCGCGCCTCTCCGTCGACGTCGGCGTCGACAAGAGCCAGTGTCCTTGGAGATCTACCCTCTCGGATCGTCAACATCCCTCGCCAGACCTTCGCCCAGGAATCCCAACTCTCAGCGATTGAAACCCTCACGGCTGATCTACAGACCCAAGTCACTCGGACAAAACGAGACCTCGCCGCCTTCTTCGCCGAAAGGACACCTCCCACATCAACCCGCGCGCAGGACGACGACCCGACCTCACCAACCACGCCGTCTTCATCACCGACCCAACAGCACCTCCACACGGCGACGAGGACGACGACGGATCCCTCACACCTCCACAACCTGACGCTCCAACACCAGCGCGAGACGAAACAACTCACCCTCAAATCCGCCGAGTACCGATCCCGCATCGACGCGCTCGAGAACCACCTCGCCGCACTCACCCGCTCCAGCCCCAACTCCGGTCCTTCTTCATCGACCGACCCCACCGTCCTCGCAGTGAAACAGCGCTCGCTGGCCGCCAAGAAGAAGCGGCTCGACGAGCTGCACCACCGCATTCGACAGTTCCACGGCCTGCCGCCCGACATTGAGGTGTCGCGCGCCGAGGTGCGCCGGGCGGAGGGGGACCTGGACCGGCTGAGGAGACGGAGGGACGACTTGTTCGAGGCGTTGTAGCTAGCTAGCTAGCTAGCTGTACCCCTCCGCTGAACTTCTTCTATCTAGCACTGGCGTCTGGCGTTCGTGTCGTTTTCATTTCTTTTGACAAGCTCTCCTCCGGAATTCAAAACCTCATGACCGGCCCAGAGTCACAGACATCGCGCGGTCCGGAGTAAAGGCGGGAAAGGAGGGCTTCTGGAATTGGCGCAAGCAAGCAGTCAGCGTGATGTGCTAGGTCTACGGTAGGATTGTCTAGCAAGATTATATAACAAACATTGATTTAAAGTGGCCCGACGATAGGCGATAGGCGATAGGCGATACAAAAATGCGCGTTATAGAGATGGAGAGGTCCCAACTCAAAGATGGATAGACAGACAGACAGACATCAAGACACGTCCGCCACCATACCTGTCCGCTATCTCTGCCCTCCCTGTCTGTCTGTCTGTCCGTCCAGTCCCTCCCTTGTCTCCCTAGTTTTACATCCAGAAAAAGGCCAGGACAAATACCGAGCTGAGCTGTTCGCACACAACCAAAAAAAAGGGCCTTGATGCTGCATCAAGGCCAGCGATCAGTTATCCGCCAGCGCCGACGCTGAGGTCCTGGAATAAGGGACATTAATAATACCCAAAAAACGATAAACACCTGGCGTCTGCGTCTGTGTCTCCCGGTAGGATCTCATCTCTCTTCCATCCCTTTTCGGACAACTCCTTAAAAATGCAATCTCCTCCTGACAAGCTCGCAGTGTCAAACAGCTATCCGGGCGCGTTTCATCGTGTCTTTCTCCGCCTTTTCGGCTTCCGCTCTTGCCCGTTTCCTCTCCTCTCTCAACCGTTCTTTCTCTTTCTTGGCTATGAGGTATTTCTCTGTATGCCGCAACGGCTCCCCATCACTTCCTCTAACAGTCATGTCATGCAGGACAGGCGGTCTCGTGAAGAACAGGACACGCCTTTGGTCGTCTTGTGGAAATTGGTCGCGTATGTGTTTTGGGATCAATTCGTTGGCCGTGTCCGATAGCACAAAGACTTCGGCGACCCGTTGATCGGGGTAAGTAGTTGCGGCCGTCGAGGCAAAGGGTGCATATGGTTGAGCTGGAGTGGCGGCGGCGCCGACCGGTTGCATTTGAGGCGGGCGATTGTACATCCCCTGGGCAGGAGTGGTAGATGTGTAGTTGGTAGGGTGGGCGGGAGTCAACGTCGGCTGCGGGTGAATTTGGGGGAGTGGGTTGTAAGGATGATGCGACTGCGGAGGTACTGGAGTTTGGGGTGCAATGGCTGCATGAGGATGGGCTTGTGACTGTTGATAGGAAGTCTGTCGGCCGTATTGAGGAGCAGGCGAGATGGACTGGTGTTGGAATGAGTTGGGAGTCAACGAAGGGGATGGACGTGTCAGCTGAGGTTGCAGAGTTGGCGGAACGTGGCCCCCTGCGCCATTAGTTATGGGACGTGGTACCATGTTGGCAATAGTGCTTAATGAAGCTTGTCTCACGGCCGGCGGTGGAGGCGTAGGGGGAGGCGGAGGTGTTGGTTCTGGAGGCGGAGATTGCTGTGAGATGGAAAGTCAGTAAAGATGCTGCGAGGAAATCGGAACAATTGATTGCAGCCGGAATCCATCAAAACCAACAGGGTTGCAAAGACTCACATTCTCGTCGCGGGCATGTTTATGGATTCCGCCCACGATGGGCGGTGCATTGGGATGGCCCCATTGAGGAGAGGGTATCTCGTCCGTCTCTTTCATGGTGTCCTTTAACAGGTGCTTGAGTGGGCTCGGTATCTTCTTGATCTTTCGAGGCACCTCAAACAAGTCCATCTCGTAGTCCTTGTCTCGCACTTCATCAGGTAAACAACTGGCCCACGTCTTGATTTTGTTGAATCTGTGCTTCTCTTCATTGTACCGCGCTTCGCAGACATAGACCTCCTTCGTAGGATCGACATTTCGAGGTCTTCCACGAGTGTACCTGGTGAAGAACATGACAAAACAACGATCAATCACTTCCTCGATCCGATGGTCTCGATATTGGCCTGTCTTGACAACCTCGTTCGGCCAAAAGTGTTTCTCGTACTGATGTACTGTTTGTTCTGGACGGTAGTACCAACACGCGTTTATCCACTTCTGACCATCAGGATCTTCCCAAGTTCGGTAAATCTGAGCAACAATCGGCTTGGTCACGTCATTCTGGTTTTGGATATGGACCCAATCACCGACCTTCCAAAGTTCGTTTTTGTAAAAGATGCCAGCCGGCAAGGGTCTTCTGCCGTCTTCCATAAGGTATTCATCGTCAGGTTTGGCCTTTTCGATTTCTGCCAATTTCTGTGCTTCTGCGTGGAGGTCTACCGCATCCTGGTAGATTTCACTTCCATCCTCGTTGAATTGCTTTGCATTGTTAAACAGCAGATCAAGATCCTTCATGAAATGCTCAAGTGACTGGTACTTTTTTCTTTTGGCCTTCTTCTTGATGGTGTCGAGCGCAATGGGGTCTTTGATCTCAATAAAATAGGCTGGGTACTCCATCTTATCGGGTAGTCGCTCAAAATGACGGACTTTTAAGTTTCCCTCGTTGTCTTTCGGCTTGCGGAGTCCTTTGAGAATGGCTTTGATCCGAGCTTCCATAGGCGTGTCCACCTTGGGAGGTCGTCCTCGTCGTTTTCGAAGATCTGCATCGTCGCGTCTGTCATCATCTTCATCGCGACCCTTCCGTCCTGAGATGCTTGGCCGGCCGCCTTTCCGTCTTCTCTTCCTGCGATCATCTTCAGAATCGTCCTCGTCCTCGTCATCCTCTTCGTCCTCATTGTCTTCATCGTCATCAGATACTGGGGTCGGCTCGGGGGTTGCATCTGGTATCTCTCCGAGGTCTGGGAAGACTGTTTCCTCTTCTTGGATCAGGCCTTCGTCAACCAGCTTCTTGAGTTCCTCCTTGAAGACTGTCTGCAGCAGAAGCACGTCGCGAACAGGAGCCGAATTTGGTCTATTGTATACCTGGGCATTGTGGACAATCAGGGCGAAATCGCGTACAAACTCCGGAATGCCTGTGTATTGCTTTCTCTGTATCTTCTGCTTAAGAGTACTGATAGCCACAGGGTCCTTGATGATTTCGTGGTAATCGGGAAGGACCCGTCTATTGGGCTTGCGTCGGAAAAGCTGGGAGGGGTAGTAGTCCCTAAAGATGAAGTTAGCTTACGATGGGGACTCGAACACACGAGGTTGCACAGACTCATCCTTGATTTTGATCTTGTAGTTTGACAAGATATCGGTAATGTTTTTCAGAGCCCTGTACTGATCAAGAGAGACGGGAGGCTCCTCTTGTCCATCTCCAGCTGCGTCCTCAGCTTCTTCAGCACCGTCGCCCTCATTGTCGGATTTGTCGTCGGCCGCATCCTCTTCCTTGACAGCAGGCTCGACTTCGATGGATTGGACTGGCTTCGTCGCGGGCGCATCTGGGGTTTCGGACTCGGCCATGGTCTATTTGTCGCGCAACGATCGCAACTGACTCGCAATGTGGAAACTGAGCTGGAAAGGCACTACGGGTGAAGACATATGTAGGAGACCTATGTGCGAGCACTTATCTCTGGGAATTGGGCGAGACGATCAAGTTGTCGCGACTCTAGAGGTAATGCGACAGGCGACGTTGCGCCCTAACAAACTGCGGGCAAAATCTGGGGGGCGCGGCGATAAAGGCTTGGCGGCAGTTGCGCTGAGGACTTTCTGCAGCTTCATCTTCCATATCACCCCTTTGCTATGCTGGTGAGTTCTACAATTATCATCGTTGAAAGAAAAAGAGTGCATTGGAATTCAGGATCCTGCTCCAAGTCCCTAGTTCAGGACGCGTTTTCTGATAATTACTCGAATGAACCGCGTCGAAAGATCGGCCCGGACAACTCTTGGGGGTTAAACCACTCTGGGCTGATTAGGAACTTGTTCGCATGATATCCTCACCACCTTGACCGTCACCGCTGGCACGCGAGGAAGGCCTAGAGAGTGTCAGAGGCTACGTGTCGAGCCGTGGGAAGAAGATCAAGCCGTGTACTCCACGCACAACGAACGGTCCAGTCACTGAGATACCGTACAGAGATCCAGCTAGATCTCCTCCACTTTCATCCTTTCCATTCAAGACCATATCCTTCCCTGGTGGCGACCAGCGGCTGCGAGTTTGTTTGCTGTCACTTGTCACTAGCCACTGATGTGCCTCGTGACAGATCTGCTCCTCTTACGTTCTTTGGTATCTCATCTGCCCAACAGTATATATAACAAATCACCCTCGGTCAGAATCGTATTTGAACCCGGAGGAAGCAATGAGGGTCCGCATTAGAGGCCCTTCTGGCAAGTCCAGCACAGTCAGTCTCGACGATTCCGCCACGGTAGAGACGCTTCGCACAACCATTCAGACCGAAACATCACTATCTTCCTTCGAGGTCAAATATGGCTACCCTCCGAAAACCCTACCACTCGATCAACTGGCCTCTACAACGCTCCTTTCAGAGCTCGACATCAAATTGAATGGCGAACAGCTGATCGTTAATGAGATTAAACCACTAAGCCAGAAGGGTGAGACTCATCCTCCGGCGTCAGATCCACTCAAAAGCGCCTCCAGCGTAACTGATTCCTCAAGACACCCGGGCTCTGCATCAAAAGCCTTCCCCAGCACATCAAACCCAACCCCCAAATCTCAAGAAGCCTCGGTAACGCCATTGTCATTATCACGAAAGCAGAACCCCGAAATGGCAGACCCACCTGAGATCTGGTGTCCGGATCTACAGGGCACCTTGGTCTTACGCATTATGCCAGATGACAATTCGTGTCTTTTTAGAGCCGTTGCCAGTGCCGTCCTGTCAGATATGGACGCAGTCACGGAACTACGGTCGATCATTGCCCAGAATATTCAAGCCAATCCTGAAAAGTACACCAAGGCTATTCTAGACAATAAAGAACCCGATGCATATTGCCGGTGGATCCAGACTGAGGACGCCTGGGGGGGCCAAATTGAACTTGATATTCTCAGCCGACAATTCGATATTGAAATCTGCAGTATCGATGTGCAGAGCTTGCGAGTGGACAGGTACAATGAAGATGCACCGAACCGTTGCTTTATTGTTTATTCTGGCATTCATTACGATACAATCGCGCTAAGTGTCCATGGTGAACCACCAGAGGCAGATGTCAAGCAGTTCGTCCAGCCACTTTCAGACGAGGTCCTTCCACATGCCATTGCTTTGTGCCAGAAACTACAGGCCAAACACTACTACACCGACACTGCTGGGTTCCAACTCCGATGTAACGATTGTGGAGTGACGTGTACTGGAGAAGCTGGGGCAATGAAACATGCAGAACAGACAGGACATATGAACTTTGGAGAAGCTTCTTAGGGATAGTGGTCTGGGATTCGGCGAGATACTTGGAAGATACCGTCGGCCACGGAGGAAATTGGTCTTTCAGCCTCAATCCTTTGATGAGAGCGCTGTGGTCTTGAGAGACTGATCAACCTAAGACGAGACATTCAGCTGACTGCATGCTAGTTAGATAGAGGTATATCAGGCCTTACAAGTACCACTTTGCTCGAGACCGGACAGAGCATCTGACTGAAGCACACATCTCTGGATTACCACACGCGTCTTCCTGTTGTATTACAGAGGATGGGATGAATTCTCGTGATAGGTAACCTGTGGACTGGCTCCGCCCTCCACAGCCCCAAATGAGGCCCTGACTAAATTGAACCGCGAACATGGTCAGTGAACAACACCACAGATGAATCCACAAATCGTTGTGAGCGAAGCATTTCTTGGGTTCTGACTCGCCCTTGCCGACACCTTGTGCTGCTTTTGCTGCTTTTGACTTTGACGCTCCCTTGGCCGGTCCACACCCGTTGGTTGCCGTCATATCAAATCGTTTCCTTTGGTTTCTCGGCTCAACCCCTCCGTACCACGAGTACATTGCGGGTTTATGTAACCGAGGTCGAGTCAATCCCATGGGGACGAAGTATTTATTTTGTTCTCTAGATTTCTACTCTGGAGCCTGACGTTGCAGCCCAGCTCAGAGTTATCGTCTTGAAATCAATCGTCACAGACTCGGTCCATTCTATACTACAACACTCACACCTCCACCCCTAAATCAGTCACAGACACCATGGCGTACGCACAATCATGGCTCGATGTAGGTTTTCCAAGCCAAATTGTGCTCAATTTCCTCTCTCTGCTAACGGACATCTGCAGCTGGAGAAGAGCCTGGGTGGCCGCACGGTCATGAGCGGAACGCCGGAAGAGATTCGTGCCCAGTATGATCAACTTGTGGCGTTGTTGCTTCCTCAATTGCCTCCCCCATCAGACGCCGTCGAGAGCAAAGACGGTGAAGTCGAGGGCATCAAGTACCGCTTGTATACACCAAAGGAAGCTGCCAAATCAGGCCCCCTACCTGTCGCCATCTGGACGCACGGCGGAGGCTGGATGACTGGCGACCTCAACTCGGACGATTTGCTCTGCAGGGTTGTTGCTGAAGCTGTTCCCTCAATTGTCATCAGCATCGACTACCGCCTTGCCCCCGAGCACAAGGTCCCCACACAGCTCCAGGACTGTTTGACCGTGTACAAATGGGTGAGCACCATGACTAAGAGTGCCAGCATTACCCTTGTAGTCTTGTTGACTAATACATATTCTAGGCACGACAAAACGCCGCCTCGTATGGTGGTGACCCAAACAAATTCTACACCGTTGGTGGCTCTGCAGGTGGTGCACTGGCGCTCCAAATCGCCAACCGTCTGGTCAAAGACCCCTCGAAGCGCGATGGCATCAAGGGTGTCGCCGCCGTTGTGCCCTGTACGCTGCACTGGGACAACGTCCCAGAGGAGTATAAGGGTATCTATAAAGCGTACGAGGAGAACAAGGAGGGCGTCCCTATCATCGACAAGACCTCGATGCAGATTTTCTACGAACACGCAGGCGCCGATCCCAAGGACAGCGACATCTTCACCGCTCTGGCCACAGATAACCACGCCAACTTCCCTCCCACATATTTCGTCAGCTGTGAAAAGGATCCCTTGAGAGATGATGCGTACGTGATGGAAGCCGCACTGAAGAAGGCAGGTGTCCCTACCAAGCACGACCACTACAAGGGATTGCCTCACTATTTCTGGATCTTCCCCTCTGTGCCCGAGGGGCAGCAGTTTGTGGCCAACTTGATTGGGGGTATCAAGTGGCTTGTGTCGCAGATGTAATTAGATTGAGACTGGGTTGCTTCAGAAGGATCAAATTGCCCGTCCAGGGGCGGCGAGTCAACGAGAGTAACATCCTCAAGCACTCTGTAATCCCTTTTGCCACATATGGGATAGAAGCAAGCGAACAGAGATATGATTCAAGGACCCATCCATCTGGCAACCTCAAGGTGAAATAGGCCTCCCTCTGAGGTAGAGAATTCCACGGCAAAGCAAGTTTGTAGTCGTCCCTCACTATACAGAAAGCCCCGCGTAATTCCCGCTGCTCTTGGGAGTGACCCCACCCTCCACCATTTCCGTTTAAACCGGCATCGGGTTTGTTTCCCCCCACAGCCTCGTTGAGCCAGCGTCAGGCGATGCAGCATTTGATCAAATTGCACGGGGGCACATTTCCCTCGCTTCTGGATTTATGGCTGCTTCCTTTCTAACCAGCGCCGATGGCTTCACCTCCGCCAGCGGTCTCGACAGTCCCGTCACACCGGGCGGTGCCGGTGCTGATGTTCTCCCTTCGTCCAAGCGGTCTACAGCCCTGACCGCCAAACTCACCAGCGTCCTCTCCGCGTCCTACGCCGACTACGAGACCCGCGATGCGTTGCGCCTCCTCGACGAGCGAGGCGTCCGCAATGACGAGGATACAAGGAGGAACCTCAAGGCCAACGCACAAAAGGAGGTGATCGATTGCAATGCACAGATCGTGGATGATTTCGGTGTGGTTGCGGAGGTAAATACATGTATTCTCTGGCTGTCGTCCGACAGGCATATCAGCGTTGGGCTGCCCTCAAGCACTTCGTCTAACACATGGATAGCAACTGAAGCGCGTCGGGGCCTTGCTCGCGACCCTCAACACCACGTGCGAATCAATGCGCACGCACATCCTCGCGGCGAAACAAGAGTCCGCGCCAACGCTGGAGGAATTCTCCACGCTCATGACGCGCAAACGGGAGACTGAGGTGAAAGAGTCCCTCTTGACCGCGTTCACCAGCCACTTCCTCATCTCTAATCAAGATCTGAACATTCTGACCAGCTCCGCGGAGCCGCTCGACGAACGCTTCTTCTCGATCCTGGCGAGGTGCAAGCAGATCCACAAGGACTGCGAGTTTCTTTTGGGCTACAACTCCTCTCCTTCCGGCGAGGAGGAAGGCACGTCCCGACTGGGCTTGGAGTTGCTTGAACAGACTACCCGCAACCTGGATGCGGCCTTCAAGAAGCTCTACAACTGGATCCAACGAGAATTCAAGACGCTCGACCTCGAAGACCCCAATATCAGCGGCTCGATTCGTCGCGCGTTGAGGGTCCTCAGTGAGAGGCCGAGCTTGTTCCAGAACTGCCTCGACTTCTTTGCGGAAGCGCGACGAGCCACGTTGGCAGAGGCGTTTCATGAAGCCCTGACAGGCTCGGGTCATCATGGAGGTGCTGCGACGAAAGCGATTGAATTCTCCACCCACGAACCGTTACGGTACATCGGCGATATGCTTGCGTGGGTGCACTCCGCTGCAGTGTCGGAGAAGGAAGCTCTCGAGGGGCTCTTTGTGTCCGATGCTGAAGAGATTTCGCGGGGTCTCAGCGCTGGCAAGGCCACTGATCCGTGGGCTCGAATCAGCAGTGGCCGACAGAGAAGGGCGTCATCTGCGTCGAGCTCAGATGCGGAGAAAGAAGATGGTGACGAGCAGCCGGTCTTCGATGGCCGCAAGGCCCTGTCCGAACTCATCTCCCGCAATCTCTCCCTCGTCTGTCAGACCTTGCAATCACGGATCGACGTTGCCGTGCGCACTTCGGGGGATCCTGTGCTCATGTTCAAGACCTTCAACCTTTTAGATTTCTATCGCGGCATCTTCTCCAAACTGCTGGGGCAGGACTCAACCCTAGCCAGGCTCATCCAGACTCTGCAATCATCGACACTGGCACAGTTTGAACAAGCAATGGAAGAAGAGACCACCACCGCCATTGCAAGCATGGATTCGGAGCCACCGCGCGATCTCACGCCGCCGGTGTTCCTGGCCACGGCCTTGAGACAGTTCAACGACGTATGTCAGGCGCGAGGTCCCCAGATGACGGAGCCGGAACTCGAGCGACTCTTTACGTCGATGCTAAGCGGGATCCTGGCCGCGTGCGCCGAGTCCGCAACCAATCTCGCGGACGTGCGGAGAGCCAGCATCTACAAGATCAACTACCTGACCGCGCTGAAGGCGACACTCGCAAACATCTCGGCCCACGTCCCCCCTGCCCGGATCCCACTGGAGAAAGCCGCCAGGGAGATCCAGACGGTGCGGGACCAGCTGGTCGAATTCGTCACTTCGACGTTCCTCGAATTCTCCGGCGTCGCGGAGCTCATGCAAGAAATCGACTCGCGCAGGGGACAAGGCCCAAAGGCCCGACGGGCCTGGCTCCTCCAAAACCTCGACGAGGCCGCCCAGCGGCTCGACGCGTTCCTCTCCTCTGCCCTTATGGACGCGCAGGAAGCCATGAAACCCCTGTTCGACCGCCCACTGGCCCAGGATGTGGTGGCCGAAGCGGTGGAGAAGTTCTGCTCCGAGTACGATGATTTGGAGGGCATGCTAGAGATGGTCGATACTGAGACTTCCGTGTCAGCGTCAGCATCGGCGGGAGAGGGAGACGGCGACGATGGCGATGACGATGACCAAAGGTCAGAGGATCAGGGGGACAAGAGCGCCACTGGCCCGGTCGGGTCAGTGAGAGAATCGTATCCCAGGACTGGGGCAGAAGTGCGCGCTCTTCTGAGCTAGTGTGCAAACAACTTTGTCTATGCCTGACTATTGGGCGGGTCAAAATGAAGAGTGGCATTTTTCCACTCGCGGTCTTCCTGTATGCATTAAAAAGTATGGGTTGAATGACATGATGATCGAGGTCATTGGAACCTGGATGCAGGTCATCCAATCCATCTACATAAGTTGCTCCGACAAAAGACCTCCTTTGGGTTTACTCTGCTCAGCCACGGCGGGAATCTCAATGGTTAGAATGTATTTGAATTTGCTTTTGAGGTTTCAGACATGATGAAATAGAGAACTAAACTTGGTACATGAGCACAGGTAAAATTGTGCTGAACCTATGCCATGTTCCGGTTTGCTCCCCTTCCATTCCACTTCGAGTGTGATATTTGCCATGCTGTTACAGGGTGGCGCATCTATGGTGGTGGTTTCTCTTCTCAGGGTCTCCTGTTCTACAACACCTTCTCGGCAGCAGAGACTGTGAACTTTAGAAATGATCCCATGATTAAAGGGAAATGGCAGAACTCACTTGTAACCCCCGTGTTGTCGGGTTCAACAGCGGCCTTGACGACCTTGCCATCCTCCGTGATCACAGCATATCGCTTGCTTCGGCCATTGCCCAAGATGCTAGAAGCATCGAACTCCACATCCCAGGCACGAGTGAATTCTCCAGAGGGGTCAGCGAGGAATCGGATGCCGCTCTTCTTTGTCTCGTCCAAGCTCTTTGCCCAAGCCTTCATGCTGTGGAAGAAGTGAGAAACATGGTGGAAGGAATGGTGTCTCAAGAGCTCTTACACGAAAGCATCGTTCACAGAGACCACAAACACTTTTCCGGCACTCTTCAACTTGTCATTGGCAATGTAGCCCGGAATGTGAGTGTCGGAACAAGAAGGGGAGAATGCAGCGGGGACACCGATGATGAGGCCTTTGCCAGAGCTGAGCTCTTTGGCGAGATTGACCTTGTTGCCGGGGGAGTCCTCGTAGAGGTCGATATTGGGGATGGAGTCGCCTTCTTTGACCTGCAAAAATGTCAGTTGGTGCAGAAACGAGGCATAGAGATACACACCATGATTGCGGGTGTCGATGAGAACTGTCTGAAGAGGGGAGTGAGAGAAGCGGGACGAAGAGAGGTGGAAGAACGGAAGATGGATCGAGAGAGCATTTATGTGACTGGTGAGATTGAACTGAGTGGGAAAGTATTTGAAATCCGTGGAAGGAACGATTCACTCCAAATTCACTTGCACTTCACTTGTTGTGTGCTGTTGCCGTTGGTCCTGGGAGCTCTAAAGGCTGCATTCATACTTGTAGCTTCCCCAATGGTTGTGCCAATGCAGGGGCAGGACGACATCATTGCGGGGTAGTCTTTAAGCTGCGAATTGCGGTTGGTGCCGTTGCGCGGGTGCCTCTATGCCTCCCGGGTGCCTCCCTCCCTCCCAAAGCCAACCCACCACAACACTCGAGTCCTGCCCCTACTCGGCATAGGAACGAGTACGAAGGACTTGTAATCCGCCGCAAGAAATAGTCTAGGTGACCCAGTATTGTCTATGATTCGACTGGATCCCTCGCTCAATCCTACAAAACTGCATCATATATTTGAAATCTTCTGGCTGGCCATGCACATGCAAGTCATCTCCTCACACAAAGGAGACAGAGGTTGCGGGTCCGGCCCCTCCAATGACAGGATTCACTCGCAAGTCCTGAGACTCGAAAATTGAAAGCTTCATAAATACCTGCACTGCTGACTCCAACCTCAGCGAAAGGTGAGGACTCGAAATCTGAAGTCACCCGGGTTTCGGACAAAGCAGCCTGCAGGAAGATTACCGAGATGGCCATTTGAGAAGTCCTCTGCAACTGGGTCGCATCGCCTCAATGCACTCTCGGATGGCTTGTAGCCTCCTTGCGCCCGCCCTCAAAACAAGACCTCGCGACCGAAGCACACGATGTCTAAATCGGCAGTCAGAACACTAGCCATCCAGTAATTCACCTCAAAGTTTGATGTCAAACATTTCGGCACCTGCCAAATTCGCACCCTTTGTGCCAAAACGAGCCCCTGCGTCTGTTGCGCTGTCCAAGTCTCTTGTTGCGGTTCCCCGGCCCACGGATTCGGTTCGCGTTGACGGAAGGTCTAGACTCGCCCATTGTTAGACCAACAGCAGAGCTCGGATACTTCCTTGGTGATCGCCTATCCACGAAGCGCAGATTTGGCGTCCAGTTGTCATTTCCCCATCATTGTGAATGGAGCACTGGCCACGAACTTCGGCCTCACCGAGCATGCAGGAAGCTGTCATCTAGAACCGCCAGAAAGGATTTGACACTGTTTTATCTCACCCAACAGGGAGCGATCAGGAGACAAGGCGTACAGGTCGTCCTGTTGTACCAGGATGGTCTTTCCGCCGGGATGCTTAACCAGTGATTTTCAAAAGGTTACGCTGCCACAACTTCCTCTGGCCAGCATTGGGACGCCTTTCCCAAATCGGACTGAGGAGACGAAGGGGCGATCCGCGATCGCGAGAAAGAAGAAGCGAGCAGAGTAGCCCGAACCGACCGGTGACATTGCTAGGAAGCCAGGAAGCAAAACCCGAAAACAGGGGAAGATCTCAAGCACCAGGGGCGCCAAACAATGCTTAACGCTTTCAAGTACGGGAATGTCTACCAAGTACAAGGTACCTCGTACAAGTATTCGGTCTTTCTAGGCAAAGAACGATTCGGTCGTGAGGACCCACGCTGCTGGCAGGACCTGACCTGTCTTTCTTTGTTCCTGCGCAAGATGGGGTGAAAGTTTTATTACTTCACAAGGCCCTCAAATTGACAGCCCCATTCCTGTCCCGAGTGTAAAGTTCAGGCGGACATTTATGGCACTTGCGGCTTGAGCCATCTCCGTTAAGCCCCCGAGCTTGTTGGGATCGTCATGAGGCGAACGTTTCCACAGTGAGGCTGTCATCCTCGCTCGCGTCAGCGAAGACGCGGTCTTTTTCCTTCGGCTTTTCTTTTAGGCCATCACGACCTGCAGATTGACGGCTCTCCGTTGATAGATTGTACTCGTAACCGTGAATCAACAAGGACGGGACAAGCAGCGCAATCAACAAAAGCCTCTGCCTTTCGATCGTTTCAGCGACAAAGAAGAGACTCCACAGAATCCTAGTGGCGATTTCACGCCATTGCCTTTATGGGAATGGTGGAATGTGACAAGTCAAGGTCCATTTCCAACTACGAGTTCCTATTCTTACTGGCAGGCCGTTATTCTGGTAATCACAAGCCTCATGGTTGCTTTTATCGGACAGGGAAGCCGCCTTCACCTCCCTAGCCCTGGGAAGTTGGCAAGTTGACAGTTTTCCCCGTCTACAGTGGATCCTGATCAGCCGAAACATTGCGATTTCCGGCTACGAGTTTTGCAGTGTGGCAGACCAAGACAAGCACTGGTGCTCTAGGAAAGTCAATGATCAGCCTGGAAAAGTGTCTTCCTCACCAGACAGCTCTAGCAGTCGAATGGGATGTTCAGACGGTTCTGTTTTGACGGGGCCTTGGCCCCTTTTTTCCAACTTGATGGTCGATCGCTGTGACACTTGGTTTGGAATGGACAAGCGTGGCCAAGTGAGCGAAAAGAGAGTCTTCGGATCGCCAAATCGGTGCCAAAGCCCATGGCGCACTCGTCACATTGGCCAGTGGTGTCCTGGGGAGTGGGTTTTAGCGAATGTCCCGAGCGGGGGGGAGCTCACGGAAAATTTGGGCTTTGGCTGGGGGTGTTGGACTGCTAGACTCCTGGCTGGGCGCTGGGCTGGTATGATGGAGGGCAGTGCATGGGCAAATTCATCCCTAGTGTGCTAGTTCACGCTTCGGGGTCCCCCCATGGCCATGACCCATTCAGCCCAGCAAACTGTTTGGTAGCTTCCCCCTCTCCTCGATCAGATCCTTTTTCTCCCTCAAGAGCCCCAGAAGCGCCCTATCACTGACCTCCTTGATCGGGTTCCGCATGATTAACTACGAGCACTAGGCCTAAAAGGCCACCAATGAGCCGTACTGGTACACAGTAGTTAACCGAATCTCCCCTCTACTTTGTTCTTCGCGCACTGTTAGCCGCACCACATTTTCCCCCCTCCATTCGCCCCCGGTTCAACATACAGGGAGATGCGATCCCATGCTCGCCTAAACTGGGTGCAATTGTCAATTTTTGATGATGCTGACTGGATGGGCAGTGGGAGTTGTCTGGTGTGGTCCACCTTTACGTCCTCTTTGCGTCCTGATAGAGGAGCCCAGCGCCAACGACGCCTCCCAGAACTGCCAGGAAATTCTTTGTACTGGTTGTTCTTCTGCTCGTTTGCTCGATTTTAGCACTTTCCTCGCTAGGTTCCCAGGCCCCTTTGGTGTTTCCAAGAGCCCGCCTATCCACCCACTCCCTGCATCTTGCACCTTGTAACAGCTGCAGCCAACTTTCTCTTCTCTTGCCCCCCTCCAAACCATCCACCACCCAACTTGGAATCCATTGACCCGTCACCACTTCCGATCCTTCTTCCCCAACACCAAACACCACACAGAAACGCAGACACACGCAGACAAACTCATCCTCTCCCCATCCCGCACTCGTTGAACAGCCACATTCTATTCAATCGCTGCTATACAATTCTATCATCGCTTTATATCTGAGTAACCTGGCATTCCACGTCATTTGCTCCATATCGCCCTTGGCCCTCCCGAGATCTGGGAATCCTAGACTCATTGCGGCCGAATAGCCGAAATCCAGCATTCTGCACCCTCCAACCTCGAAGCAGCCTCCACCATCCGAGTTTGTCTGTGCCACTCGACCAGCATTCTGCCGCCCAGCACATTCCATTCCAATCATCATCATCTGACGGCGGATCACACATACCTCCCATCCCGTATATTGTGCTTTTGCCGTATCCCAGCACCTTTCGAAACTTGAAAGCGCATCTTTAGCGATGCTGCGGTGATCCGGCATTGTGCAGCGGATTGCAACACCCACGATTGAAAGCCGTCGACGTCCTTGTGGCCCTAGTTGAAGCCACATCTCGGAGGGAATCTATCGCACAGAAGAGGAAAATTCGATCTCGGAAAAATCACACAAAGATGGACGGCCAGGGTGCATCGGGAAACAACTCGAGCGACTTCGTGCGCAAGCTGTATAAGTATATCTCACTCGCAGCCATCATCCGTGATGGCACTCGGAGCTAATTCATGCGCAGAATGCTGGAAGACCCTTCGTACTCTTCGGTAGTCCGTTGGGGCGATGATGGTGACAGCTTTGTGGTATTAGAGAACGAAAAATTCACAAAGTCCATCCTCCCCAAACACTTCAAACACTCCAATTTCGCCAGTTTTGTCCGGCAATTGAACAAATATGATTTCCACAAAGTGCGACAGAACAATGAGGACGGCGGATCATCCATGTACGGCGTCAACGCCTGGGAATTTAAACATCCAGAGTTCCGGCAGCACAACAAGGAGAGTCTGGACAATATCAGACGAAAGGCCCCAGCCCCTCGGAAGCCGTCGAGTCTCAACGACGAACAGATTCCCATCCAACAAATCGACCTAATGAACCAACAGATTGTCGCACAGGCCCAGCAAATAGAGTCTCTTGTGACGTGTAACAACCAACTTCAATCCCAGTATCAGATGGTGGCGCTCGAGGTCGTCCGACTTCAAAAAACGGTCGTCAATCACGAAAAAGTCATGCAGGATGTCATGATATTCCTGCAATCCGTCGACGCTAAGCAGCGCAGAGACAGCAAGCAGCTGTTTGCTCCACCCTCGGACTCTACACAGACAGGCACAACCCTGACCCCCACGAGCCAGAACATGCCTCCCCAGGATGAAGACACACCGGCGTCACCCTTACAACACGCCGCGAAGCTCCTGAACGATATCAATTCCGATGGACAATTTAACATCGCTGCGCTCGAACAGATGAACGCAAACATGCATACCCCACCAGTAGGACAGGACCCTCGATCTGGGCAGTTCCGCGGGCCTAATTCTGCCCCTCCAAGCGGCAGCATGGGTTTCTCAAAGATCAACCCGGCCGAATTAGAGACGGTTGTATATCCGTTGGGGTCAACCAATGGCATTGACCCGCTATCCAGCGAGTACATTCATCAAATCCCATACTCGTTACCTCCGAGAGACGGCTCAGATCCACGAGCACAGTTCGCCGACACACGAAAGAAGAGTGGGACAGCGGATCCTGGCTGGAGTCGACCGCCGCGAATTCTTCTGGTCGAAGACGACCCAACCTGCCGTCAGATTGGCGGCAAGTTCTTGCACTCGCTCTCGTGCGTTGTTGATTCGGCTCTCGACGGTTTGGAGGCCGTGAACAAGTTGCAGGAAGGGAACAAATACGATATGATATTGATGGATATCATCATGCCCAACTTGGATGGTGTGTCCGCCTGTCATATCATCAGACAGTTCGACCGAACCCCCATTATCGCGATGACATCCAACATTCGAGCGGACGACATTTCTATGTATTTCCATCATGGCATGGACGATGTTTTGCCCAAGCCGTTCACGCGAAAATCCCTGGTCGATATGTTGGAGAGATTTTTGCCACATCTCAAGTTGATACCACAAGAGCCGCAGCCAATGTCAGCGACAACTGGGGGAGCGGCGTCATCGACGGCTCACTCCGTCCGTGACGATATGTCAGCAGAGGCTTCTCCCGCGGGATCAAGCACGTGGAATTCTCCTAGCCAGTACTCAGGAGTGTCGCCGGTAAACCCCAATATACATTACGGCGGCATGGCACAACAGCAACAACACTACATGGACACAAATGGAAACCCGACATCCTTTCCAAACGGGCCACAGACCCCCGTAGGGCTGCGAGGGTCCGGCATGCTCACGCAGCAGCAGCAGCAGCAGCAACAGCAACAGCAACAGCAGCAGACACACAGAAGAGGTCCGTCGGAAATGGGCGGAGGATCAGATATGGGCAACTCGAATAAACGCCAACGCATATACCCACCCCAAAATCAACCAATGGCTGCGCCAATGCGGCAATGATTATGACAAAACATTTCTAAAGAGGCGGATTACAGCAAGGGATATACATGCATGAGCTCTAGTGCACACTGTAATCTTTGACGATGAAACGCTCTGGGTCAGATGGGCTTCGTGATCCATTGACATCCCACTCGTCCAATGACGCGATCTCGTCTTTCCGACCTTCGAGCCTCAACAGCCCCGCAGGATATCGGCCGAACATCTGAGCGGCGTCGAAGAGTATCAATCGAGTAGAAAGAAGCCCATAAGCTTCCTGCAGGGGTACACAGCGACCCATATCACGACTTGATGAGAGATATAAGGGTGGGGGAAAACCAGGGGCAAGTTTTTGATTTACGATACCTCCTCACGAATGATTTTTGGGTTTGGGGAAGGCCATCGACCTTTTGGTGTTGAATTTTGGTCACGGAGAAGCTCATGGGCTTCAACTTTCTCCGTGGTCTGTAAAGATGGTATCTGGCGGCCGGTTATATGTGTGATGGTTGTCCCTGGGCTACCGACCTGGGGTTTCCAAGGGGAACATGGAATATAAATCCTGTGGCTCACATGTAGTGAAAGAGGTGTTTTGGTGTACAGAACTATCTAACATCTACCTAGGTATTGTGCGGTAATAATGGGTTTAAAAAACTATCTGCCCACCAGCCCCAACAACATCTGAAGCTTTGGGCCTAATATCTGGGGTAAACGGTTTTATTCTGATGACTTTCCTTGTCTTGTCCGTCGAGATATCATCTGGGAATGCTCATGGCCAGACTCGAAACAGCCAGCCAGCTCCTTGAATAATAGGCATCCACTTCAACTGATGTAGTAGTACCAAAAAGTGTAGAGTCACGTCCACCTGCAATTGTCATTAATCAGACAGCGAGCTCGGCCCCGGCGAGGTCTATCTCTCCCCCAATTCACGTCCGATTTTCATTCATCCTATTCTCTCTCTCTCCTTCTCCCACTGCTCCGGGGTCAAGCATCTAGGCGTCCAGGCATGGATAGCCTTGATCTCATCCTTCAACACCCCGTTGACCAGCCGACTCCTTGCCAGTAGTGTTTTCTTCTCGAAGTCTGGGGAAACGATGATGGCGTTAAAGGCTTGCCCGCAACCCCCCGACATATCCTCCATACTGATGTGAGTTATGTTTATGGATTGTTTGAGTTTCTCGGTGAGGAAGTCTGGAGTGATGGGAGGGGAGGAGGATGCGGCGACTTCTGCGGCTTCAGTGTCCGTATGCGCAGCCATTGGTGGGGAATTGTTTGTCGAAGAATACGTGAAGGAGCGCAAAGCTGTGACGGAAAAGGAACGCGAGAAAAAGGACCGTGGTCTGAGTCCTGGGCGTCGGTGGGGTGTTTGTCTGGTGATGGTGCTATTTGCGCGGACAATCGTAGTCGTGACTCGGCGGGCCGCTTGCGATGCCAGAGCAGTATAGACTTGCATGGACACGGCTTAGGGCTGAGGAGAAGGGTTCGTGACGGATAGCCGAGTTGGGTGATGTCTTGTGGTGAAATTGAAGTCTTCTCTTCCAATAGTTGAAGATCAATTACTGATGGTATTGCGAATTGGAAATCAACCCCGGCGGAAAATAATAATTCTCGGTCCCCCAAAGAGCTGCTTCAAAGTGCGTCATCGGAGGGCAGTCCATAGAGTTCAGCCTCGCGCCTCTGTTTTCCCTGCGACAGCCAACGCATCAGCTTCCAATGCCCGCATGTTCTTGGACACGATGTGAGCTAGCAGCACATTGACTGATTGGGCCGACAATGTGCTGCCCTCGACTAAGTTTCTGATGCTTCGATTTTTCCTCCCTCGAGCTCTCTATATTCCTAAATACAAAGCCCTCTTGATCCGTCGCAAGATGAGCACCTCTCAACCCAATACCTATAATGTCTCCCCCTTCACCACTGCCGTGGTGTCCTCGATGCGCCGTCTCTACCCTGAACCACTGGCAGACAAGACCTTCGACAACACAGGTCTGCTGGTCGAAGCTCCCTTCATACCCTCTCGGCCTCGGAACCGCAACTCGGTCTTATTGACCGTCGACCTCACTCGAGCAGTTGCAGACGAGGCAATAGAGAACAATCACTCGGTGGTGGTGGCATACCATCCTATAATATTTCGGGGACTCAAGTCCATAACCACGGATGACACCCAGCAGTTGTCCATGACACTGCTGCTTGCGCATGGCATCAGCGTGTATTGTCCGCACACGGCCGTTGACACCGTTCCTGACGGAATGGCCAACTGGCTCTGTGATATTGTGACGGGCAAAATAGATGATCCGGAGCCCGAGGCATATGCAGTGGCTTCAGCTCCATCAGATACAGAAGTCACGACCTCTGAAAGCGACTCAGACATCCGTTCCAATCCTTCTACAAAACCCACGTCTCCTTCGGCGCATCACGACGAGGACGCAATGACGGACCCATTCACCACTCCAAGAGCAAAGATGAAGATCTCTCGTCCGAGCCATGCGCGTAGGACCTATTCTAGGCCCGCCCTGCCGCTGCCAACGTCTGACTTCCACGCTGCTGTAATCCCTCACACTCGGAGCGTCATTACCCCGTCTCCTCGCGCGTCCCTTGACACAGCGAACCAATTTACTTCGTCCAGTGTCTACAACTCCTCCAACACTGGGGCTGGGCGGTTGATTGAGTTCTCTTCACCGCAACCCTTGACCCTTCTGATCACCCGCATCGCTCACGCAATCGGCCTTCCCAAAGGCTTTGCGGTGGCCATCCCTCAGGGGAGAAATCTCGACGAGATGGCTATCTCGAGTGTTGCCACATGTCCAGGCAGCGGAGGAGGCGTGGTCCGGGGTTGTAAGGCGGATTTGATATTTACAGGTGAGCTGAGTCACCACGAGGCTTTGGCAGTCATCGAACGAGGTGGCTGTGTCATTTCCTTGTTCCACTCAAACTCCGAGAGAGGGTACCTCTGGAACGTGATGAGGGAAAAGTTGGAGAGGGAAGTTAAGGAGGAGTGGGCCAAGATGAGATGTGAGGAGGCTAGCAAGAGTCGTTTGACCGGGCAGATCAAAGAGATGCTGAATGATGAGAATGTGGAAGTGGTGGTCAGCGAAAGGGATAGAGATCCGTACGGGGTTGTGGTCCTGGATGAGACGGCGGTAGAGGGAGTGAGGATTGACGAAGGAAAGAGTTGAGCAGTGAACATCAGAGATACGCCTCTGGACACGGCCAACAAGTCTCCCATGGCTAGACTGGTCTACGTCGTCATTTCCATCACCACCAGGACCTGGAGTTTTCCTCGTTCCCTGCCACTTGTCAACGAGATTTCGACGATGGCCTGTTCGTGCTGACGCATCTTGGTCCTGCTTGCCAGCTAGGTGCCACCTGTCATTGGAGGATGTGTCGACGCATATAATCAGAGGACCCATCACTAAGGCTGCTGCTGGCCGTTAATCTCCACGCCGAATGACGCTTCCTCCTGCTCCATGGCCACGGAGAAGGCCAATTGATACAACCCGTGTCACTATCCGCAGGCTATTTTTGTGGTTCTTCTCTGTCCTCCAATGGCGGCTCTGGCCACAGCACGGTTTCAATCCAACATCAGCCTAGGTTTGGTGACAGTACAAGTATCGCCACTCGGGTTGACCTGGGTTCGGATATAGCAAAATGGCACGCAAGAACGAGAGGGATAAAGAAGCGGCATGAAAGGAATTGCTTCGTCGGCTTCTAAAGGCACCTACCTAATCTGCCAGATGGTGGGAGAAGAGTTGCGCTGGATTTGCAGGACTTCTTCACTATTCAGCCCATCGACCATTCGGTTCGAGAAGATTGTTCCTGTTACTCTTGTGATAGCAGCAGAAGCCAACGACTTGGCTCACCTGTTTGAGTCTGATTGTCACAGAAGCAGTGTCTTCAAAAGTCCCCTGCTACATATCTAACGGTCTTAGCATCTATTTCCTGTTTCAACTCATTCTCCCTTTTCCGGTTTTTCCAACGCAAAGATATTCCTCCTTTGTTCCTTTTCCTTTCCCAGCTTCACTAGGCATCAACAGCTACAGCAACGTTGAATGCAACCCAACTCAACTGCGAACCCCCAGTGCGCTACAAGACAAGACGAGACACCACAATAGCGATGAGCATGGGCGTGGATATGGGTACGGGCGCGTTTCTAGCATCTCTCTTCCCGTCCCTCCTCCCGGTCCTCCCCCTCTTCCACCTCACCGCGTTCCTCAATCTGCTATTCCTCCTCGCCATGCCGATCCTCATCTCGCTCGACCTATCACCGTTTATCGGGCCGGATGACCCTTGGTTCACCGAGTTTTGTCAGGTATGTTCCCCCCAAAAAATCGATCGTGGGATTTGTGTATATGTATATATGCATAGTTATATGCATGCATACATGTGTACATGGCTACGTGGCGACGGTTAACGATCCGGCTGGAGTGATAGCTCGCTCAAGCGCCTACCTTTTCTTTTCGAGTGAAAGGCAACCATGCCGTGTGAGGTGGTCGGGGTCGAGAAAGAAGGAAGCCGTATTTCTCATCCCAATGGAGCCGTCAACCGGAGGGAGGAAAAGGATATCCTTGCATTCACCAAATGGTACGAGTCTGGGGGAGGGGAATCGGCTAGCTACATTGGTCGAGGAGTTGCAGAGCTGACCATCTTTAAGGCGAAATGGTTTGATAGGGAATTTAACGGATTGGTATTTTTGATTTGTGGCCTATAAAGCTCCCCGTGAGCCCCTGACCAGACAGATGCTATCATCACGACATTTGTGTTTTTCCGTGCCCGCCAGCCTCCCAGATACCTAGTAGATACCTAGGTAAATATGCACCTCGTCCCAAAAAAAGAAGAGAAAAAAAAAACCGCAGTTTGCGACACTTGGTAGTAAGTATTATCTTATTACACCCCCTCCCCTCCTCTCCTCTCATCTGTTAGAAACCATTTTTTTTTCTCACGTCCACACCGCCTGAGCCAGGCTGATGGTCGAGTCGTCAAAGTCGTAGTAGACGTAGGCGCTGCGCATAAAAGTGTCGCCGAAGCTGATGACGGACTGGGCCTGGGGGAGGAAGCCGAACAGACAGGTGCCGGACTCGCCGGGCACGGGGACGGCCAGCTCGGAAAAGGGCACCTGGATGGCCACGGCGGGTGTGTACCCTTCGCCGCCGAAGCCGAAGCTGAAGAAGCCGGACGGCATCTCGCACGGCACGAGGTAGTTGCCGTTCGAGTCCGTGTAGACGGAGAAGTAGGTCGCCAGCTCGTTGAACAGGTCCACGGGCAGCACGCTCGTCGTGTACCCCGTGTCCAGGGCGACCGGGTACGAGAACCCCGACTGCGTCAGGTGCGTGGTGCTGCCGTCCGACGTCGTCGCAGACAGGTACGTCCACTCGACCTGCAGCCGCGGCGCCGAGTCCGTGTACGGGATCATGGGCAGCGTGACCAGCGACCCGGCGTACTTGGACCCGTCGACCGCGCCGAACAGGATGAACCCGCTCCCGGCTTCCAGGTCGTCGAGGTAGATGCTGTAGGACCGCCGGTCGATCAGGCCCTGCGCTTCCAGGTCGTCCAGCAGCTCCGGGTACTTGACCGCGCTGGCCTCGAGGCCCGCCAGCCCGATGCCCATGATCCCCCGCGTCGTGCCGGCCGCCGACGTGGCCACCGCGAAAGTCACGCCCGTCACCGTCGCCGAGCCGAGTCCTACCGTGTCGTCGACGTAGTACCCCGACGCGCTCGTGCCGTCGAAATAGCTCGCCGAGAAGGCTCCCAGGTTTTCGTCGTAGACGTCGGTGCTCGATTCGCTGGGGTCAACTAGTCGCCAAAATGTTAGCCCGAGCAGGTCTAGGTCTTGGTCCGAACAATGGTCTTGGTGTAATTGGTTTTTTTTTTTTTGAGGGAAACTTACATATTCCGCCCGTACATGCGCTGCACGACCCAGGCCCGTAGACCCAGATGTCGCTGCTCCCCGTGTCGATGCTCAGGGTGATTGTCTGGGCCGGCGTGCCGATATCCAGGTCGACCAGGTACGAGTAGTCGGCGTTTTGGAGCGTGGCGGATACCCACCGACGCTGGAGATCTCTTGTTACATGGCTCTTTCTCACAGGTAGACGTAGTGATGTCCCTCGCTCGGACTTGGTTGAAGACACAGGTGCTGCGAGGCAGCAGCATTGCGAAAGAAGGACGGCCGCGGCGGCGTAGAGCCAAGATCCTGTCCTCATGGTGTGTAAGTGAGTGTCGATGAAAAGTATGACTTTGTTATTTGATGTGATGTGGGAACGAGTGTCAATGGTCGTCTGGTTACTTGCTGTACATACATACATCCAACAGATTCGTAGACCAAGGGCTGGGGCGTTGGCCCATTGTTATAGAAAGAAAGGCCAGCCTTTCATTTCGCCTTGCCAACACGAGCTACGGGTTTGGTCTGATATCCTCTATGCCTCTTTCTCTCTCTCAGCCCGCTGGTCGCCCAGCCTTTGTGGCAATGCGGCCGCGTGGTGGTGGTGGTGGTGGTG